>NC_088881.1:17853448-17858448 GCF_032884065.1 Artemia franciscana
AGCTCAATCCTTATAATGACATCAGTCGACAAACATGACGTCAGTCGACACACAAACATAACGTCACTCGACACAAACACACACAAAAAGAGACAACTTATCTATCTATATATATATAAATAAGTTGTCTGTCTGTGTGTCTGTCTGTGGATCAGGTGACGTCATGTTTCTTTGTTGACTGACGTCATGAAATTAGTTGTCGTCATTTTTGCTTTGACGGTGACGTCATTCAAGATATTTAAGACATATGTTCACGTAGAAATCTATTAATGTTTAAGTTTACAATGACTGATGAACTTACCATGGCAAAAGCCGATGAAGATGCTCAAAGAGTCTATGCCAAAAAACTTGCTGCTGATAGAGAAAGTCAGAAAAGAAAGCGTGCCGAGGAACTACCAGAGCAACGCGAAAGCAGACTTGCTGCTAAAAGAGAAATTGAAAAAAGAAGGCGTGCCGAGGAATCAAAAGAACAGCAAGGAAACAGGCTTGAGGCTGATAGAGAAAGAAAGAACAGAAAGCAAGCCGAGGAATCAAAAGAACAGCAAGGAAACAGGCTTGAGGCTGATAGAGAAAGAAAGAACAGAAAGCGTGCCGAGGAACTACCAGAGCAACGCGGAAGCAGACTTGCTGCTAAAAGAGAAAGTGAAAAAAGAAGGCGTGCCGAGGAATTACAAGAACAACAAGAAATCAGGCTTGCTGCTGATAGAGAAAGTAAGAAAAGAAAGCGTGCCGAGAAATCACAAGAACAGCAAGAAATCAGGCTTGCTGCTGATAGAGAAAGTAAGAAAAGAAAGCGTGCCGAGGAATCAGAGAAACCTGAAAGTTATCGCCTGGCATTCAGGTACAACCCAGTCGATGATTATAGCTTGAGATGTGTTCAAATCGGGACAATGTCTAAAATTTGTCCCTATTGCAAGGCCTTGAAATTCAATGGTGAAACAATGGGAATGTGTTGCGCCTCAGGAAAAGTTAAACTTCCTCTATTGGCTGCACCACCAGAGCCATTGAAGACTTTCCTTACTGGAACTACGTCAGAATCTAAGCGTTTTTTGTCAAAAATCAGAAAATACAACTCATGTTTCCAAATGACGTCGTTTGGAGCCCAAATCGAAAATCCAGATCAATTTATGTCTATTTTCAAAGTAAAAGGGCAAATTTATCATAGAGCAGGGTCCCCTCTACCATTCTCAGGCGAGAATCATAAATTTTTACAATTGTACTTCATCAGTGATAGAAATTCTGAATTGAATGCACGTTGCGAAATTTCTCTCAACGTTGAAAGGACAATCGTTTCCCAATTGCAACATCTTTTCCACGAAAATAATAATTTAGTGCGTCTGTTCAAAACAGCCATCGATTTGATGCCTACTGATAGGACGTATACAACTACCTGCTGATTTCTGTAATTTAGTGACGTCCAAAAATGAATTGATTGAAAAAGTATTTCCGAATATTCTAAAAAATTATAAAAATAATAAATGGCTAAGTGAAAGAGCGATCCTCGTACCCAAAAATATAGACGTCCACGAAATCAACAATATTGTTTTGACCAAGATTCGAGACCAGGCAGTCCTTTACAAGTCAGTTGACACAGTTTTGGAACCAAATGAAGCGGTTAATTATCCATCTGAATTTTTAAATTCCATAGATCTTTCAGGGTTTCCACCACACGTGCTACAACTAAAAATAGGCGTACCAATAATACTTTTAAGAAATATAAACCCACCAAAGCTTTGCAATGGCACTCGACTTGCCGTAAAAAAACAATGGAAAACCTAATAGAGGCCACAATCTTGACAGGGCCTTTTGAGGGTGAGGCTGTTCTTATTCCTCGCATTCCCATGATTCCAACGGATCTGCCTTTTCAATTTAAAAGATTGCAATTCCCAATTCGATTAGCATTTACAATCACCATTAACAAAGCTCAAGGTCAATCATTAGAAAAATGTGGTATAGATCTTAATACTGATTGTTTTTCCCATGGACAATTGTACGTTGCATGTTCGAGGGTCGGTAAACCCGACAATGTATTTAATGCAGCGACAATTGGACAGCGACGAATGTTGTATATTCGCAAGTTTTACGCAGTTAATTTGTATTTTGGAACCAAATGAAGCGGTTGGTAAAACGTTTGTGATAAAACTGATTCTGGCATCAATTCGATCAAAAAATGATATAGCGTTGGCAATTGCGTAGTCCGGAATAGCCGCAACATTGCTGCCTGGTGGAAGAACTGCTCATTCCGCTTTGAAATTGCCTCTGAACTTGCATTCTACAGAAACTCCCACGTGCAATATTTCCAAATCATCTGGGATGGGTAAAGTATTGCAGCAATGCAAACTTATTATTTGGGATGAGTGCACAATGGCACACAAAAATTGCTCGAGGCTCTGGATCAATGCTTGAAAGATTTGCGAGGGAAGTCGAAACCCTTTGGCAGCACATTAATATTGCTTGCGGGAGATTTCAGGCAAACATTACCTATAATACCTAGATCAACTCCTGCAGACGAAATGAATGCTTGCCTGAAAAATTCTAATTTATGGGCACACGTAAAAACATTAAAATTAACTACAAATATGCGTGTCCGATTGCAAAACGATGACTCTGGTCAAACATTTTCAGATCAATTGCTGGCAATGGGAAACGGAAAGCTCCCAGTAGACTCAATTTCAGGACGTATACAACTACCTGCTGATTTCTGTAATTTAGTGACGTCCAAAAATGAATTGATTGAAAAAGTATTTCCGAATATTCTAAGAAATTATAAAAATAATAAATGGCTAAGTGAAAGAGCGATTCTCGCACCCAAAAATATAGACGTCCACGAAATCAACAATATTGTTTTGACCAAGATTCGAGACCAGGCAGTCCTTTACAAGTCAGTCGACACAGTTTTGGAACCAAATGAAGCGGTTAATTATTCATCTGAATTTTTAAATTCCATAGATCTTTCAGGATTTCCACCACACGTGCTACAACTAAAAATAGGCGTACCAGTAATACTTTTAAGAAATATAAACCCACCAAAGCTTTGCAATGGCACTCGACTTGCCGTAAAAAAAACAATGGAAAACCTAATAGAGGCCACAATCTTGACAGGGCCTTTTGAGGGTGAGGCTGTTCTTATTCCTTGCATTCCCATGATTCCAACGGATCTGCCTTTTCAATTTAAAAGATTGCAATTCCCAATTCGATTAGCATTTGCAATCACCATTAACAAAGCTCAAGGTCAATCATTAGAAAAATGTGGTATAGATCTTAATACTGATTGTTTTTCCCATGGACAATTGTACGTTGCATGTTCGAGGGTCGGTAAACCTGACAATCTATTTATATGCAGCGACAATTGGACAGCGAAGAATGTTGTATATTCGCAAGTTTTACGCAGTTAATTTGTATTTTGGAACCAAATGAAGCGGTTAATTATCCATCTAAATTTTTAAATTCCATAGATCCTTCAGGGTTTCCACCACACGTACTAAACTAAAAATAGGCGTACCAATAATACTTTTAAGAAATATCAACCCACCAAAGCTTTGCAATGGCACGCGACTTGCCGTAAGAAAAAACAATGGAAAATCTAATAGAGGCCACAATCTTGACAGGGCCTTATGAGGGTGAGGCTGTTCTTATTCCTCGCATTCCCATGATTCCAACGGATCTGCTTTTTCAATTTAAAAGATTGCAATTCCCAATTCGATTAGCATTTGCAACCACCATCAACAAAGCTCAAAGGCAATCACTAGAAAAATGCGGTATAGATCTTAATACAGATTGCTTTACCAATGTACAATTGTATGTTGCATCTTTGAGGGTCGGTAAACCTGACAATCTATTTATACGCACAGACAATGGGACAGCGAAGACTGTTGTATATTCATAAGTTTTACGTAGTTCATTTGTATTGTATCTATCTATCTATCTATCTATATAAAAACGAGTTGTGTGTATGCATGTTTGTTTGTTTGTAAAAAGAGCGTTTGCATATGACGTCATTATTAGTACATACGGCTTTGTATATGGACAGACAATGGAAAAGCCAAGAATGTTGTATATTCGCAATTTTTACGTAGTTTGAAACACATATATAAATCTATCTATATTCACAGGTGGGACACAGGGACACAACTATAATGGCGCGTAACTAATATGGCGCGTAACGACTTACGCGCGCGCGGGGGCTTGGGGGGGGGGCGAAGCGCCCCACCAACTAGGTGTTGGGGTGGCGCGAAGCGCCACCCCAACAGCTAGTATATATATAAGAATAAGTTGTCTGTGTGTGTGGGTCAGTCGGGTGACGTCATGTTTGTGTGTCGACTGACGTCATGTTTTTGACTGACGAAATTACAGACCGGGACATCGGGACACAAATGACGAACGGGACACCGGCACATAGGGAATATAAATGATGACCGGGACACTCAAAGAGAAAGCGACCGGGACACAAGGAATGTTCGATTAGCAATCACCATCAACAAAGCACCGGGACACAAATGACGACCGGGACACAGGGAGTATAAATGACGACCAGGACATAAGTAAAAAAAAAAACTAAGAAAAAGGTAAAAACTACAAAAAAACTAAAAAGAAAAAAACTAAAAACTAAAAAAGCTAAAAAACTAAAAAAACTAAAAAAGAAAAAAAATGAAAAAAAAATGAAAAATAAAGGAGAAAAACAAAACTAAAAAAAAAACTAAAAATAAAAAAAACTAAAAAGAAAAAAGAAAAAAAAAAACTAAAAAAAGTAAAAACCAAAAAAACTAAAAAGAAAAAAGGGGAAAAATACAAAAATTTATTTCATCATATACCATTTCAAAAACGAATGTATATACAGACCGGGACACCGGGATACAAATGACGACCGGAACACAGGGACACAACTACAACGGGGATGCTGGGGGGACAGGGGGATATGTAAATGACGACGGAGACACAGGGAATGTTCGAATAGCAATCACCATCAACAAAGCTCAAGGGCAATCATTAGAATCATGAGG
>NC_088881.1:17860595-17936045 GCF_032884065.1 Artemia franciscana
GATTGCAATTCCCAATTCGATTAGCATTTGCAATCACCATTAACAAAGCTCAAGGTCAATCATTAGAAAAATGTGGTATAGATCTTAATACTGATTGTTTTTCCCATGGACAATTGTACGTTGCATGTTCGAGGGTCGGTAAACCTGACAATCTATTTATATGCAGCGACAATTGGACAGCGAAGAATGTTGTATATTCTCAAGTTTTACGCAGTTAATTTGTATTTTGGAACCAAATGAAGCGGTTAATTATCCATCTGAATTTTTAAATTCCATAGATCCTTCAGGGTTTCCACCACACGTACTAAACTAAAAATAGGCGTACCAATAATACTTTTAAGAAATATCAACCCACCAAAGCTTTGCAATGGCACGCGACTTGCCGTAAGAAAAAACAATGGAAAATCTAATAGAGGCCACAATCTTGACAGGGCCTTATGAGGGTGAGGCTGTTCTTATTCCTCGCATTCCCATGATTCCAACGGATCTGCTTTTTCAATTTAAAAGATTGCAATTCCCAATTCGATTAGCATTTGCAACCACCATCAACAAAGCTCAAAGGCAATCACTAGAAAAATGCGGTATAGATCTTAATACAGATTGCTTTACCAATGTACAATTGTATGTTGCATCTTTGAGGGTCGGTAAACCTGACAATCTATTTATACGCACAGACAATGGGACAGCGAAGACTGTTGTATATTCATAAGTTTTACGTAGTTCATTTGTATTGTATCTATCTATCTATCTATCTATATAAAAACGAGTTGTGTGTATGCATGTTTGTTTGTTTGTAAAAAGAGCGTTTGCATATGACGTCATTATTAGTACATACGGCTTTGTATATGGACAGACAATGGAAAAGCCAAGAATGTTGTATATTCGCAATTTTTACGTAGTTTGAAACACATATATAAATCTATCTATATTCACAGGTGGGACACAGGGACACAACTATAATGGCGCGTAACTAATATGGCGCGTAACGACTTACGCGCGCGCGGGGGCTTGGGGGGGGGGCGAAGCGCCCCACCAACTAGGTGTTGGGGTGGCGCGAAGCGCCACCCCAACAGCTAGTATATATATAAGAATAAGTTGTCTGTGTGTGTGGGTCAGTCGGGTGACGTCATGTTTGTGTGTCGACTGACGTCATGTTTTTGACTGACGAAATTACAGACCGGGACATCGGGACACAAATGACGAACGGGACACCGGCACATAGGGAATATAAATGATGACCGGGACACTCAAAGAGAAAGCGACCGGGACACAAGGAATGTTCGATTAGCAATCACCATCAACAAAGCACCGGGACACAAATGACGACCGGGACACAGGGAGTATAAATGACGACCAGGACATAAGTAAAAAAAAAAAACTAAGAAAAAGGTAAAAACTACAAAAAAACTAAAAAGAAAAAAACTAAAAACTAAAAAAGCTAAAAAACTAAAAAAACTAAAAAAGAAAAAAAATGAAAAAAAAATGAAAAATAAAGGAGAAAAACAAAACTAAAAAAAAAACTAAAAATAAAAAAAACTAAAAAGAAAAAAGAAAAAAAAAAACTAAAAAAAGTAAAAACCAAAAAAAACTAAAAAGAAAAAAGGGGAAAAATACAAAAATTTATTTCATCATTTACCATTTCAAAAACGAATGTATATACAGACCGGGACACCGGGATACAAATGACGACCGGAACACAGGGACACAACTACAACGGGGATGCTGGGGGGACAGGGGGATATGTAAATGACGACGGAGACACAGGGAATGTTCGAATAGCAATCACCATCAACAAAGCTCAAGGGCAATCATTAGAATCATGAGGTATAACTAAAAAAACTAAAAAAAGGTAAAAAACTAAAACCTAAAAAAAAGACCAATTCAAAAACGAATGTATATACAGACCAGGACAGCGGGACACAAATGACGACCGGGACACCGGGACACAAGGAATATAAATGACAACCGGGACCCTCAAAGAGAAATCACAGACTGGGACACCGGGACATATATGACGACCGGGACACATGGAATATAAATGACGACCGGGACACAGGGACAAAACTACAACGGGGACGCCGGGGGGCACAGGGGGATATATAAATGACGACGGCGACACAGGGAATCGTCGATTAGCAATCACCATCAACAATGCTCGAGGGCAATCATTAGAATCATGAGGTATAGATCTGAACACGGATTGTTTTCCCATGGACCATTATATGTTGCATGTTCAAGAGTCGGTAAACCTGACAATTTATTTATATGCACAGACAATGGGACAGGAAAGAATGTTGTATATTCGCAAGTTTTACGTAGTTAAAAACATATATATATATATATATATATATATATATATATATATATATATATATATATATATATATATATATATATATATATATATATATATATATATATACGAAGCGCCCCCTGCAATTAGGTGTTGGGGTGGCGTGAAGCGCCACCCCAACAGCTAGTTTTTATATATATAGATGTCTCGGTGTCCCGGTCGTCATTTGTGTCCTTACGTCCCGGTCTGTATTTTCGTCAGTCGACAAATATGACGTCAGTCGACACACAAACATGAAGTCACTCGACACAAACACACAGACAACTTATTTATATATATTTTTATAAGACAACTTATTTTATATATATATATATATATATATATATATATATATATATATATATATATATATATATATATATATATATATATATATATATATATATATATATATATATATACATATATATATATATATATATATATATATATATATATATATATATATATATATATATATATATATATATATATATATATATATATATATATATATATATATATATATATATATATATATATATATATATATATATATATATATATATATATATATATATATATATATATATATATATATATATATATATATATATATATATATATATATATATATATATATATATATATATATATATATATATATATATATATATATATATATATATATATATATATATATATATATATATATATATATATATATATATATATATATATATATATATATATATATATATATATATATATACTAGCTGTTGGGGTGGCGCTTCGCGCCACCCCAACACCTAGTTGGTGGGGCGCTTCGCGTCCCCCCAAACCCCCCCGCGCGCGTAAGTCGTTACGCGCCATATTAGTTACGCGCCATTATAGTTGTGTCCCTGTGTCCTGTGAATATAGATAGATTTATATATGTGTTTCAAACTACGTAAAAATTGCGAATATACAACATTCTTGGCTTTCCCATTGTCTGTCCATATACAAAGCCGTATGTACTAATAATGACGTCATATACAAACGCTCTTTTTACAAACAAACAAACATGCATACACACAACTCGTTTTTATATAGATAGATAGATAGATAGATACAATACAAATTAACTACGTAAAACTTGTGAATATACAACAGTCTTCGCTGTCCCATTGTCTGTGCGTATAAATAGATTGTCAGGTTTACCGGCAACATACAATTTTACATTGGTAAAGCAATCTGTATTAAGATCTATACCGCATTTTTCTAGTGATTGCCCTTGAGCTTTGTTGATGGTGGTTGCAAATGCTAATCGAATTGGGAATTGCAATCTTTTAAATTGAAAAAGCAGATCCGTTGGAATTATGGGAATGCGAGGAATAAGAACAGCCTCACCCTCATAAGGCCCTGTCAAGATTGTGGCCTCTATTAGGTTTTCCATTGTTTTTTTTTACGGCAAGTCGCGTGCCATTGCAAAGCTTTGGTGGGTTGATATTTCTTAAAAGTATTATTGGTACGCCTATTTTTAGTTGTAGCACGTGTGGTGGAAACCCTGAAGGATCTATGGAATTTAAAAATTCAGATGGATAATTAACCGCTTCATTTGGTTCCAAAATACAAATTAACTGCGTAAAACTTGCGAATATACAACATTCTTCGCTGTCCAATTGTCGCTGCATATAAATAGATTGTCAGGTTTACCGACCCTCGAACATGCAACGTACGGGAAAAACAATCAGTATTAAGATCTATACCACATTTTTCTAATGATTGACCTTGAGCTTCGTTAATGGTGATTGCAAATGCTAATCGAATTGGGAATTGCAATCTTTTCAATTGAAAAGGCAGATCCGTTGGAATCATGGGAATGCGAGGAATAAGAAGAGCCTCATCCTCAAAAGGCCCTGTCAAGATTGTGGCCTCTATTAGGTTTTCCATTGTTTTTTTTTTTTTACAGCAAGTCGAGTGCCATTGCAAAGCTTTGGTGGGTTTATATTTCTTAAAAGTATTAAAACAATATTGTTGATCTCGTGGATGTCTATATTTTTGGGTGCGAGAATCGCTCTTTCACTTAGCCATTTATTATTTTTATAATTTTTTAGAATATTTTGAAATACTTTTTCAATCAATTCATTTTTGGACGTCACTAAATTACAGAAATCAGCAGGTAGTTGTATACGTCCTGAAATTGTAATGTTTGCCTGAAATCTCCCGCAAGCAATATTAATGTGCTGCCAAAGGGTTTCGACTTCCCTCGCAAATCTTTCAAGCATTGATCCAGAGCCTCGATCGATTTTTTGTGTGCCATTTTGCACTCATCCCAAATAATAAGTTTGCATTGCTGCAATACTTTACCCATCCCAGATGATTTGGAAATATTGCACGTGGGAGTTTCTGTAGAATGCAAGTTCAGAGGCAATTTCAAAGCGGAATGAGCAGTTCTTCCACCAGGCAGCAATGTTGCGGCTATTCCGGACGACGCAATTGCCAACGCTATATCATTTTTTGATCGAATTGATGCCAGAATCAGTTTTATCACAAACGTTTTACCAGTACCTCCTGGCGCATCCAAAAAGAAAATTTCTCCAACGTTGTTATCGACACAATGCATTATCGTATCATAAATGTCTTTTTGTTCCGACGTTAACTTGGAAATGTTATTTTGTACATACGACAATAGATCACTCGTACTGTAACTTTGTTCACGATCCAATTCTACACATGTCGAAACAGCAGCGATACGGTTAGGTGAAGGCATTCCCAAATCCTGAAGAGGTTTGTTTGCCATACGTACGCACAAATCTTCTATAACAACTAAAGTGTAGTTATAAAATCTGATGTAAAATCAAAAGTCATATCTGACGTCTCTAACTGTTTTCGATGGAGTATATCTTTGGACATGACGTCAGTCAACACAGAAACATGACGTCACCTGATCCACAGACAGACACACAGACAGACAACTTATTTTTATATATATAGAAGATATATATATATATATATATATATATATATATATATATATATATATATATATATATATATATATATATATATATAAATATATATATATATATATATATATATATATATATATATATATATATATATATATATATATATATATATATATATATATACATATATATATATATATATATATATATATATATATATATATATATATATATATATTTATATATATATATATATTCTTATCACCACGGTCCAACGAAGCATGCTTTTTTTGTATATTCATTGAAAATAGGAAAGAATGACAAATTTACCTCTAGATGATAAAAAAAAATACATTTTACCTCCTCTCTTAAACTTCCGTGAATTGACGTCACTGTTTTTTCTCCCATTTACATCAAATTCAACAATGAAATTTAGATTTTGACGGTTTCATGGTCAAAAGTAAATTCAATTATCCACTATGTGTTCATTTTGTATTTCTCGTGTGCGTCTCCATGTCATTCATAAGTACTACCATTTAAAGCTATTATCTGTAACAAAGTTATTTAGTTTGAAGTTTCAATTTTACTGTTACGTTGCATATTTACAATTACACACTCTTGAAACAAGATTTGATTTTTTTTTTTCAGTTTTAGTTCGTCAAAACAACAAAACTACAATCGAAAATTCTTATTTTGACATAAATAATGACCAGGTGGCAATCTTTCCTTGAAGATATCGTACACGTAAGATCCGAAAAAAGACCGCATCTTCAAAGTAATACTTCCAAAACAAAGATTACGTCATCTTATTTTGAGACAATTCAGACCTCTTCATGTTTTTGAGTTCCTAAGAATCCTGGCGCATTTTCCCACTTTTAAGATTAGAAGAAACCACCTATCTAAATCTGTTACCCCTCGAATTAGAAAATATTATTAGCGATAAGAAGCGACTACAAATAAAAATATATGATGATCTCTTTGGGAAGACATTTTTCAAGTCATTTTTGGTATTTTGATTGAACAGTTAGTGATAACAGACTGTAAGTCTGTTGTGTTTGGCAACACATTTAGTCGTGTTCGGTATTTTGGTTAAATATTTCCTGGTTACGTACTGAAAGCACGGAGCAACTGAGACTAATAGCAACCGAAACTGCAAAAAAGGAGCGTTGACAGCAATAAATTGCTGTCAACCATTCTGTCCGCTACCTTTTCCGCTCCTACGATTCTTTCCGCTAATGTTATAATCCGTCCTTTATTGAACGCCTGACTAATATTGATTCGAAACGAATGTGGGTGTTCAGGAGATTTTATCCCGTTTTATTTAGGAGAATTTTTAACATCAAACCTTAATATCCCAGTTTTATCTATCCTGAACATGGTGGGTGCTTGAGACCCCCTTTTAATTTAAAAAAACGGGTTATGGGGGGGGGGGACACTTTGAGAAAATTTGCTCTTAGTCACGCATCAACCCCTCCCACCTCTACGGGGTGGGAGGTAAGCATATAAAGACAATCTTTTTTGGCACTCCAAATAATTCTGTGATAAGAAAAGAGCTGACCCTGTACCATCCATATTGCAAATTTCGTTCAGATGTTTTTCTTTCAACGAAAAGAGGTTATGGGGTAAATTTCATACCCCACTCTGTTAATATGAAAGATTTCTTACGCGTGTATGAAAGGTTTGGTTGTAACTTTTTTAAGCTTCGCCCCCTCCCTTCCTCAAAAAAACGTCGTCATTTATATATCCCCCTGTGCCCCCCGGCGTCCCCGTTGTAGTTGTGTCCCTGTGTCCGGGTCGTCATTTATATTCCCTGTGTCCCCGTCGTCATTTGTGTCCCGGTGTCCCAGTCTGTGATTTCTATTTGAGTGTCCCGGGCGTCATTTATATTCGTCAGGATATTGTAGGGCATCGTAGCATCGATGAGTTTAAGCAATTCTTGTCAACTGATTGTTTCGCCTATAAAGAATATTATCTCGAGGTAAGAACTGATCACCGACCACAACGATTGCCACTTTGTTGATAGTTGCGTATCAGGAGGCATCAATTCGATTGCTGTTTTTAAGCAGAAGCACTAAATTATTATTTTTGTGGAAAAGATGATATATATAAATATATATATATATATATATTTTCTTTTTAGTTTTTGTAGTTTTTACCTTTTTTAGTTTTTTTCTTCTTTTGTATTAATGCTAAAGCCAAGGTTCAAACCTGGAGCCTCTCGGACCTAGAACCTGAAACATAACGCTTTACCAACTCAGCTACTTCGGCGTGAATACATTCGTTTTGAGCAGCTTCCTCGGGTGTTGCCATTGTAGGTTCTTCAGTCATTTTACAATTAGAAATTTCTCTTTCAACGGTCTTCTTACAATTAAAAATTTGTCTTTGAACGATATTCTTAAATACCTGTGTCCTGGTCGTCATTTATATTGCCTGTGTCCCGGTCGTCATTTGTGTCCCGGTATCCCAGTCTGTAATTTCTCCTTGAGTGTCCCGGTCGTTATTTATATGCCCTCTGTCCCGGTCGTCATTTGTGTCCCGGTCTGTAATTTCTCTTTGAGTGTTTTTTCTTTTTAGTATTTTTTAGTTTTTTACATTTTTTCTTTTTTCAGTTTTCTTTTTCTTCTTTATTTTTCAGCTTCACTATGAAATACATGTCGCCGAACCTTTGTTTTTTTTAACTAAAATCTGGTAGGCATTGATGACCTTATCCAAGTCAAGATCCCAAAACCAATCATCATCGCTATCATTTTCAGTTTTGATATGTTTTGACTCTCGCTGTCCAGGTGGATCTTCATCTAACTGCGCGGTTTTGCATTCTTTAGCCTCAAGCCTGTTTCCTTGCTGTTCTTTTGATTCCTCGGCACGCTTTCTTTTCTGACTTTCTCTATCAGCAGCAAGTTTTTTGGCATAGACTCTTTGAGCATCTTCATCGGCTCTTGCCATTGTAAGTTCATCAGTCATTTTAAACTTAAACATTAATAGATTTCTACGTGAACATATATGTCTTAAATTTCTTTAATGACGTCACCGTCATAGCAAAAATGACGACAACTAACTTCATGACGCCAGTCGACACAGAAACATGACGTCACCTGATCCACAGACAGACAACTTATTTATATATATATACTAGCTGTTGGGGTGGCGCTTCGCGCCACCCCAACACCTAGTTGGTGGGGCGCTTCGCGCCCCCCCAAGCCCCCCCGCTTGCGTAAGTCGTTACGCGCCATATTAGTTACGCGCCATTGTAGTTGTGTCCCTGTGTCCCACCTGTGAATAGAGATAGATATAAATATATGTTTTTAACTACGTAAAACATGCGAATATACAACATTCTTCGCTGTCCCATTGTCTGTGCATATAAATAGATTGTCAGGTTTACTGACTCTTGAACATGCAACATATAATCGTCCATGGGAAAAACAATCCGTATTCAGATCTATACCTCATTATTCTAATGATGTGTCCCTGTGTCCCGGTCGTCATTTATATTCCCTGTGTCCCGGTCGTCATTTGTGTCCCGGTGTCCCAGTTTGTAATTTCTCTTTGAGTGTCCCGGTCGTCATTTATATTCCCTGTGTCCCGGTGTCCCGGTCGTCATTTGTGTCCCGGTGTCCCGGTCTGTAATTTCTATTCGAACAATCCCTGTGTCCCGGTCGTCATTTATATATCCCGCCTGTGCCCCCGGCGTCCCCATTGTAGGTTCTTCAGTCATTTTACAATTAAACATTTTTCCGTGAACAAATGTCTTAAATACCGTTAATGACGTCACCGTCAAAGCAAAAATGACGACAACTAATTTCATGACGTCAGCCGACACAGAAACATGACGTCACCTGATCCACAGATCCACAGACAGACAACTTATTTTTATATATATAGATAGATAGATATAATTCTAAAATTGTCAGGTAATTTTCTATTTTGAAATAAAAACTAAAAATTATTGCTCAGACAACATAAATATTTTTGATATTTACATAATAGCTTTAGTGGTTTGGACTGAAAACTAAATATGCTAATCAAATTGGGAATTGCAATCTTTTAGGTTGAAAAGGCAGATCCATTGGAATCATGAGAATGCGTGGAATAAGAAAAGCCTCACCCTCAAAAGGCCCTGTCAAGATTGTTGCCTCTATTACGTTATTACAGACATAACACGTCATTTGTGTCCCGGTGTCCCGGTCTGTAGTTTCGTTAGTCGACAAACATGACGTCAGATGAAAAACAACTTCATGACGACATACAGCTCAATCCTTATAATGACGTCAGTCGACAAACATGACGTCATGTTTGTGTGTCGACTGACGTCAGTCGACAGACAGACAAACAACTTATTTTTATATATATAGAAGATATATATATATATATATATATATATATATATATATATATATATATACATATATATATATATATATATATATATATATATATATATATATATATATATATATATATATATATATATATATATATATATATATATATATATATATATATATATATATCTTCTATATATATAAGTTGTCTGTGTGTCTGTTGAGTGACGTCATGTTTGTGTGTCGACTGACGTTATTTTTATCGACTGACGAAATTACAGACTGGGACATCGGGACACAAATGACGACCGGGACACTGGGACATCTATCTTTCTTCTCTATATATATAAATAAGTTGTCTGTCTGTGTGTCTGTCAGGTGACGTCATGTTTCTGTGTTGACTGACGTCATGTCTGTGTGTCCACTGACGTCATGTTTGTCGACTGACGTCATGTTTGTCAATTGATGAAATTACATACCGGGACACCGGGACACAAATGACGACCGGGACACAGGGAATCTAAATGACGACCAGGAACCTCAAAGAGAAATTACAGACTGGGACACCCGGACACAAAAAACGACCGGGACACAGGGAATATAAATGACGACCGGGACACAGGGACACAACTACAACGGGGACGCCGGGGCCACAGGCAGGATATATAAAAGACGACCGGGACACAGGGATTGTTCGAATAGAAATTACAGACCGGGACACCAGGACACAAATGACGACCGGGACACCGGGACACAGGGAATATAAATGACGACCGGGACACAGGGACACATTATTAGAATAATGAGGTATAGATGTCATGAAGTCATGAAGTCATGTCATGAAGTCATGAATTCGACTTCGTCATGAAGTTAGTTGTCGTCATTTTTGCTATGACGGTGACGTCATTAAAGATATTTAAGGCATATATGTTCACGTAGAAATCTATTAATGTTTAAGTTTAAAATGACTGATGAACTTACAATGGCAAAAGCCGATGAAGATGCTCAAAGAGTCTATGCCAAAAAACTTGCTTTAGAGAAAGTCAAACTGATAGAGAAAGTCAGAGAAGAAAGCGTGCCAAGAAATCAAAAGAACAGCAAGGAAACAGGCTTGAGGCTGATAGAGAAAGAAAGAACAGAAAGCGTGCCGAGGAACTACCAGAGCAACGCGAAAGCAGACTTGCTGCTAAAAGAGAAAGTGAAAAAAGAAGGCGTGCCGAGGAATCACAAAAACAGCAAGAAATCAGGCTTGCTGCTGATAGAGAAAGTAAGAAAAGAAAGCGTGCCGAGGAATCACAAGAACAGCAAGAAATCAGGCTTGCTGCTGATAGAGAAAGTAAGAAAAGAAAGCGTGCCGAGGAATCAGAGCAACCTGAAAGTTATCGCCTGGCATTCAGGTACAGCCCAGTCGATGATTATAGCTTGAGTAGATGTGTTCAAATCGGGACAGCGTCTAAAATTAGTCCCTATTGCAAGGCCTTGAAATTCAATGGTGAAACAATGGGAATGTGTTGCGCCTCAGGAAAAGTTAAACTTCCTCTATTGGCTGCACCACCAGAGCCATTGAAGACTTTCCTTACTGGAACTACGTCAGAATCTAAGCGTTTTTTGTCACAAATCAGAAAATACAACTCATATTTCCAAATGACGTCGTTTGGAGCCCAAATCGAAAATCCAGATCAATTTATGTCTACTTTCAAAGTAAAAGGGCAAATTTATCATAGAGCAGGGTCCCTTCTACCATTCTCAGGCGAGAATCATAAATTTTTACAATTGTACTTCATCAGTGATAGAAATTCTGAATTGAATGCACGTTGCAAAATTTCTCCCAACGTTGAAAGGACAATCGTTTCCCAATTGCAACATCTTTTCCACGAAAATAATAATTTAGTGCGTCTGTTCAAAACAGCCATCGATTTGATGCCTACTGATACGCATAAAATTGTTATTTCCGCTGACAAAACGCCTCCTGGCCAACATATGCTTAGATACAATGCTCCAACTATCGACGAAGTGGCAATTGTTATGGTCGGTGATTAGTTTTTCCCTCGAGATATTATTCTTCATAAGCGAAACGCTTAGTTGTTAAGAATTGCTGAAACTCATCGATTCTACGATGCCCTACAATATCCTATCATTTCTTGGGATGAAGCCGACGGCTATCACTTTAATATTAAATTGATGAATCCAGCCACTAACAAAGAAATGAATAAGAAATGCAGTGCAATGCATTATTATTCCTATAGACTAATGATTCGGCAGGATGAAGAAAATTATATTTTAAAATGCCGTGAATTGTTTCACCAATTTGTCGTTGACATGTATGCTAAAATTGAATCAGAAAGTTTGCTATATATCCGCCTGAATCAGACCAAGCTCCGCTCTGAACAATACATTCATTTGCGAGATGCAGTTATAAATGACGGTAATACCACAAACGTTGGAAGATTAACAATTTTACCTTCGTAATATGCTGGTAGTCCCCGTCATATGCATGAATATGCTCAAGATGCTATTGCGTATGTTCGTCTCTATGGTCGTCCAGATTCATTTATTACATTTACATGTAATCAATCTTGGGACGATATACTGCAGCTTTTACTTCAAGGACAATCGGCGGTTCATAGGCATGACATTACGGCCCGTGTCTTCCGGCAAAAGTTGAAATCACTGATAAACTACATAGTAAAACTTGAAGTGTTTGGGTCAGTGCGATGCTGGATGTACTCAGTGGAATGGCAAAAACGAGGTTTGCCACACGCACATATACTAATCTGGCTGCATAAAAAAATTACTTCGAACGAAATTGATGATGTGATTTCCGCTGAAATACCTGATAAAAATGTCAATAAGGGGTTACATGATATTATTGTAAAAAATATGATACATGGACCTTGCGGTGCACTGAACGAAAATTCACCATGCATGGCCAAAGGAAGGTGCACAAAGCAATATCCTCGGCTTTTAGTATCCAACACAATTACTGGCAATGATGGTTACCCACAATATAGAAGAAGATCTACTGAAGATGGCGGTAAATTAGCAATAATAAAGAAGCGTAACGGTACCACCATCGAAGTAGATAAAAAATGGGTTGTTCCATATTCCCCATTATTATCAAAAACATTTAATGCACATATAAACGTTGAATACTGTAACTCCGTAAAGGCAATCAAATACATATGTAAATACGTCAAGAAAGGCAGTGACATGGCAGTTTTTGGCTTGCAGCCCGAAATCAAAGATTTCGACGAAATCGTACAATATCAGGCTGGAAGATACATAAGCAGTAATGAAGCTGTTTGGCGAATTCTTTCATTTCCGATACATGAACGTAGTCCAGCTGTTGTTCACTTAGCGGTACATTTACAGAATGGTCAACGTGTTTATTTCTCGGAAACCAACGTGCAACAAAGAGCCCTGAATCCACCGGATACAACATTAACAGCTTTTTTTTCGCTTTGCAAAAATGATTCTTTAGCAAAAAACTGCTGTATACTGAAGTGCCTTCGTATTACACGTGGAATACTAAAAATAAAGTATTTGAACGTCAAAAACAGGGTAAGTCAGTCGACGGCCAACCTACCATCTTCAAAGATACCACGATAGGAAGACTCTACACCGTTCACCCCAATTAACATGAATACTTCTTTCTACGCCTGCTTTTGGTGAATGTAACCGGTCCGACATCCTTTGAGTATTTGAGAACTGTAAACGGTACTATACATGACACTTACCGTAGTGCATGCCAAGCTCTGAATTTATTGGAGAATGACCAACACTGGGATAACTGCATCAATGACGCGTGCGAAACGTCAACCCCAAGTCAAATTCGTGCATTGTTTGGCATCATTTTAACAACTTGCTCTCCATCAGCTCCTACAGAGTTATAGGAAAAATATAAGTCAAAAATGTCCGAAGATATACTCCATCGAAAACAGTTAGAGACGTCAGATATGACTTTTGATTTTACATCAGAAATTTATAACTACACTTTAATTATTATAGAAGATTTGTGCGTACGTATGGCAAACAAACCGCTTCAGGATTTGGGAATGCATTCACCTAACCGTATCGCTGCTGTTTCGACATGTGTAGAATTGGATCGTGAACAAAGTTACAGTACGAGTGATCTATTGTCGTATGTACAAAATAACATTTCCAAGTTAACGTCGGAACAAAAAGACATTTATGATACGATAATGCATTGTGTCGATAACAACGTTGGAGAAATTTTCTTTTTGGATGCGCCAGGAGGTACTGGTAAAAGTTTGTGATAAAACTGATTCTGGCATCAATTCGATCAAAAAATGATATAGCGTTGGCAATTGCGTCGTCCGGAATACCCGCAACTTTGCTGCCTGGTGGAAGAACTGCTCATTCCGCTTTTAAATTGCCTCTGAATTTGCATTCTACTGAAACTCCCACGTGCAATATTTCCAAATCATCTGGGATGGGTAAAGTATTGCACCAATGCAAACTTATTATTTGGGATGAGTGCACAATGGCACACAAAAAATCGCTCGAGGCTCTGGATCAATGCTTGAAAGATTTGAGAGGGAAGTCGAAACCCTTTGGCAGCACATTAATATTGCTTGCGGGAGATTTCAGGCAAACATTACCTATAATACCTAGATCATCTCCTGCAGACGAAATGAATGCTTGCCTGAAAAATTCTAATTTATGGGCACACGTAAAAATATTAAAATTAACTACAAATATGCGTGTCCGATTGCAAAACGATGACTCTGGTCAAACATTTTCAGATCAATTGCTGACAATTGGAAACGGAAAGCTCCCAGTAGACTCAATTTCAGGATCGTATACAACTACCTGCTGATTTCTGTAATTTAGTGACGTCCAAAAATGAATTGATTGAAAAAGTATTTCCGAATATTCTAAAAAATTATAAAAATAATAAATGGCTAATTGAAAGAGCGATTCTCGCACCCAAAAATATAGACGTCCACGATATCAACAATATTGTTTTGACTAAGATTCGAGACCAGACAGTCGAGACAAGTCAGTCGACACAGTTTTGGAACCAAATGAAGCGGTTAATTATCCATCTGAATTTTTAAATTCCATAGATCTTTCAGGGTTTCCACCAAACGTGCTACAACTAAAAATAGGCGTACCAATAATACTTTTAAGAAATATCAACCCACCAAAGCTTTGCAATGGCACGCGACTTGCCTTAAAAAAAACAATGGAAAACCTAATAGAGGCCACAATCTTGACAGGGCCTTTTGAGGGTGAGGCTGTTCTTATTCCTCGCATTCAAAAATGCACAAAAATGTGGTATAGATCTTAATACTGATTGTTTTTCCCATGGACAATTGTACGTTGCATGTTCGAGGGTCGGTAAACCTGACAATCTATTTATATGCAGCGACAATTGGACAGCGAAGAATGTTGTATATTCGCAAGTTTTACGCAGTTAATTTGTATTGTATCTATCTATCTATCTGTCTATATAAAAACGAACTGTGTGTATGCATGTTTGTTTGTTTGTAAAAAGAGCGTTTGCATATGACGTCATTATTAGTACATACGGCTTTGTATATGCACAGACAATGGGAAAGCCAAGAATGTTGTATATTCGCAATTTTTACGTAGTTTAACTCCTGCAGACGAAATGAATGCTTGCCTGAAAAATTCTAATTTATGGGCACACGTAAAAATATTAAAATTAACTACAAATATGCGTGTCCGATTGCAAAACGATGACTCAGGTCAAACATTTTCAGATCAATTGCTGGCAATTGGAAACGGAAAGCTCCCAGTAGTGGGAAAGCCAAGAATGTTGTATATTCGTAATTTTTACGTAGTTTGAAACACATATATAAATCTATCTATATTCACAGGTGGGACACAGGGACACAACTACAATGGCGCGTAACTAATATGGCGCGTAACGACTTACGTGCGCGGTTGGGCTTGGGGGGCGCCAAAGGCCCCAATAACTAGGTGTTGGGGTGGCGCGAAGCGCCACCCCAACAGCTAGTCTATACATATAAAAATAAGTTGTCTGTCTGTGGATCAGGTGACGTCATGTTTCTGTGTCGACTGACGTCATAAAGTTAGTTTTCGTCATTTTTGCTATGACGGTGACGTCATTAAAGATATTTAAGACATATATTTTCACGTAGAAATCTATTAATGTTTAAGATTAAAATGACTGATGAACTTACAATGGCAAAAGCCGATGAAGATGCTCAACGAGTCTATGCCAAAAAACTTGCTGCTGATAGAGAAAGTCAGAAAAGAAAGCGTGCCGAGGAATCAAAAGAACAGCAAGGAAACAGGCTTGAGGCTAAAGAACGCAAAACCGCGCAGTTAGATGAAGATCCACCTGGACAGCGAGAGTCAAAACATATCAAAACTGAAAATGATAGCGATGATGATTGGGTTTGGGATTTTGACTTGGATAAGGTCATCAATGCCTACCAGATTTTAGTTAAAAAAAACAAAGGTTCGGCGATATGTATTTCATAGTGAAGCTGAAAAATAAAGAAGAAAAAGAAAACTGAAAAAAGAAAAAATGTAAAAAACTAAAAAATACTAAAAAGAAAAAACACTCAAAGAGAAATTACAGACCGGGACACAAATGACGACCGGGACAGAGGGAATGTAAATAACGACCGGGACACTCAAAGAGAAAGTACAGACTGGGATACCGGGACACAAATGACGACCGGGACACAGGGAATATAAATGACGACCAGGACACAGGTATTTAAGAATGTCGTTCAAAGACAAATTTTTAATTGTAAGAAGACCGTTGAAAGAGAAATTTGTTATTGTAAAATGACTGAAGAACCTACAATGGCAACACCCGAGGAAGCTGCTCAAAACGAATGTATTCAAGCCGAAGTAGCTGAGCTGCTAAAGCGTTATGTTTCAGGTTCTAGGTCCAAGAGGCTCCAGGTTTGAACCTTGGCTTTAGCATTAATACAAAAGAAGAAAAAAACTAAAAAAGGTAAAAACTTCAAAAAAACTAAAAAGAAAATATATATATATATTTATATATATATACATATATATATATATATATATATATATATATATATATATATATATATATATATATATATATATATATATATATATATATATATATATATATATATATATATATATATATATATATATATATATATATATATATATATATATATATATATATATATGTATATATATATATATATATATATATATATATATATATATATATATATATATATATATATATATATATATATATATATATATATATATATATATATATATATATATATATATATATATATATATATATATATATATATATCTATATAAAAATAAGTTGTCTGTCTGTCTGTCTGTGGATCAGGTGACGTCATGTTTCTGTGTTGACTGACGTCATGAAATAAGTAAGAAAAGAAAGCGTTCCGAGGAATCACAAGAACAGCAAGAATACAGGCTTGCGGCTAAAGAACGCAAAACCGCGCAGTTAGATGAAAATCCACCTGGACAGCGAGAGTCAAAACATATCAAAACTGAAAATGATAGCGATGATGATTGGGTTTGGGATTTTGACTTGGATAAGGTCATCAATGCCTACCAGATTTAAGTTAAAAAACAAAGGTTCGTCGATATGTACTTCATAGTGACGCTGAAAAATAAAGAAGAAAAAGAAAACTGAAAAAAGAAAAAAGGTAAAAAACTAAAAAAAAAAACTAAAAAGAAAAAACACTCAAAGAGAAATTACAGACCGGGACACAAATGACGACCGAAACAGAGGGAATATAAGTGACGACCGGGAACCTCAAAGGGAAATTACAGACTGGGACACCCGGACACAAATCACGACCGGGACACAGGGAATATAAATGACGACCGGGACACAGGGACACAACTACAACGGGGACGCCGGGGGCACAGGCGGGATATATAAATGACGACCGGGACACAGGGATTGTTCGAATAGAAATTACAGACCGGGACACCGGGACACAAATGACGACCGGGACACAGGGACACAGGGTATATAAATGACGACCGGGACACTCAAAGAGAAATTACAAACTGGGACACCGGGACACAAATGACGACCGGGACACAGGGAATATAAATGACGACCGGGACACAGGGACACATCATTAGAATAATGAGGTATAGATCTGAATACGGATTGTTTTTCCCATGGACAATTATATGTTGCATGTTCAAGAGTCAGTAAACCTGACAATCTATTTATAAGCACAGACAATGGGACAGCGAAGAATGTTGTATATTCGCATGTTTTACGTAGTTAAAAACATTTATTTATATCTATCTCTATTCACAGGTGGGACACAGGGACACAACTACAATGGCGCGTAACTAATATGGCGCGTAACGACTTACGCGCGCGGGGGGGCTTGGGGTGGCGCGAAGCGCCACCCCAACAGCTAGTATATATATATATATATATATATATATATATATATATATATATATATATATATATATATATATATATATATATATATATATATATATATATATATATATATATATATATATATCTTCTATATATATAAAAATAAGTTGTCTGTCTGTGTAACGATGACTCTGGTCAAATATTTTCAGATCAATTGCTGGCAATTGGAAACGGAAAGCTCTCAGTAGTGGGAAAGCCAAGAATGTTGTATATTCGCAATTTTTACGTAGTTTTAAACACATATATAAATCTATCTATATTCACAGGTGGGACACAGGGACACAACTACAATGGCGCGTAACTAATATGGCGCGTAACGACTTACGTGCGCGCGGGGGCTTGGGGGGGCGCGAAGCGCCCTACCAACTAGGTGTTGGGGTGGCAATTCGCACCACCCCAACAGCTAGTATATATAAAAAAATAAGTTGTCTGTGTGTCTTGCGAGTGACGTCATGTTTCTGTGTCGACTGACGTCATGTTTGTCGACTGACGAAATGACAACCGGGACACCGGGGCATCTATATATATAAAAATAAGTTGTCTGTGTGTCTGTCGAGTGACGTCATGTTTGTGTGTCGACTAATGTCATGTTTGTCGACTGACGAAATTACAGACCGGGACATCGGGACACAAATGACGACCGGGACACCGGGACATCTATATATATAAAAATAAGTTGTCTGTGTGTCTGTCGAGTGACGTCATGTTTGTGTGTCGACTAACGTCATGTTTGTCGACTGACGAAATTACAGACCGGGACATCGGGACACAAATGACGACCGGGACACCGGGACATAGGGAATATAAATGACGACCGGGACACTCAAAGAAAAAGCGACCGAGACACAAGGAATGTTCGATTAGCAATCACCATCAACAAAGCACCGGGACAAAAATGAGCACCGAGACACAGGGAATATAAATGACGACCAGGACACTCAAAGAGAAATTACAGACCGGGACACCGGAACACAAATGACGACCGTGACAAAAATGACGACCGGGCCACCGGGACACAGGGAATATAAATGAAGACCGCGAGACTCAAAGAGAAATTACAGACTGGGACACCGGGACACAAATGACGACCGGGACACAGGGAAACAACAACAACGGGGACGCCGGGAGGCACAGGGGGATATATAAATGACGACGGGGACACAGGGAAGGTTCGATTAGCAATCACCATCAACAAAGCTCAAGGGCAATCATTAGAATAATGAGGTATAGATCTGAACACAGATTGTTTTTCCCATGGACAATTATATGTTGCATGTTCAAGAGTCGGTAAACCTGACAATCTATTTATATGCACAGACAATGGGACAGCCAAGAATGTTGTATATTCGCAAGTTTTACGTAGTTAAAATATATATGTATATATATATATATAAATATATATATATTCACAGGTGGGATACAGGGACACACCTACAATGGCACGTAACTAATATGGCGCGTAACGACTTACGCGCGCGGGGGGATGGGGGGGAGCGCGAAGCGCCCCCCCAACAGCTAGTATATATATATATATATATATATATATATATATATATATATATATATATATATATATATATATATATATATATATATATTATATATTATATATATACTAGCTGTTGGGGTGGCGCTTCGCGCCACCCCAACACCTAGTTGGTGGGGGCGCTTGGCAAACCCCCAAGCCCCCCCGCGCGCGTAAGTCGTTACGTGCCATATTAGTTACGCGCCATTGTAGTTGTGTCCCTATGTCCCACCTGTGAATATAGATATATATATATATATATATATATATATATATATATATATATATATATATATATATATATATATATATATATATATATATATATATATATATATATATATATATATATATATATATATATATTTTTAACTACGTAAAACTTGCGAATATACAACATTCTTTGCTGTCCAATTGTCTGTGCATATAAATAGATTGTCAGGTTTACCGACTCTTGAACATGCTACATATAATGGTCAATGGGAAAACAATCCGTATTCAGATCTATACCTCATGATTCTAATGATTGCCCTTGAGCTTTGTTGATGGTGATTGCTAATCGACCATTCCCTGAGTCGCCATCGTCATTTATATATCCACCTGTGCACCCCGGCGTCCCCTTTGTAGTTATGTCCCTGTGTCCCGGTCGTCATTTATATTCCCTGTGTTCCGGTCGTCATTTGTGTCCCGGTGTCCCAGTCTCTGATTTCTCTTTGAGTGTCCCGGGCGTCATTTATATTCCTTGTGTCCCGGTGTCCCGGTCGTCATTTATATCCCCCTGTGCCCCCCGGCGTCCCCGTTGTAGTTGTGTCATTTATATTCCCTGTGTCCCGGTCGTCATCCCGGTATACATTCGTTTTTGAATTGGTATATGATGAAATAAATTTTTAATTTTTTCCCTTTTTTTCCTTTTAGTTTTTTTTTATTGGTTTTGACCTTTTTTTAGGTTTTTTAGTTTTTTTCTTTTTTCTTTTTAGTTTTTTTTGAAGTTTTTATCTTTTTAGTTTTTTTTATTTTTATTTATATTTTTTTAGTTTTCTTTTTCTCCTTTATTTTTCAGTTTTTTTCCTTTTTTTAGTTTTTTTTTCTTTTTAGTTCTTTTAGTTTTTACCTTTTTTAGTTTTTTTTAGTTTTTTAGATGAAAATTTTTTTAGTTTTATTCCTTTTTTTCTTTTCAGTTTTTTATTGGTTTTTACCTTTTTTTTAGCTTTTTTAGTTTTTTTTTCGTTTTTTCTTTTTACTTTTTTTTAGTTTTTATCTTTTTTATTTTTTTTTATTTTTATTCTTAATTTTTTTTTATTAGTTTTTAGTTTTTTTGTAGTTTTTGCCTTTTTTAGTTTTTTCAGTTTTTTTTTAGTTTTTAGATTTTTACCATTGAACCTCGGACCTTCATTCTCCGTTCTGACACCCTCTCTCACCGAGTTACTACTCCAGCATGTTCATTTTGGTCTTTTAAATGGTATATTATTAACCAAAATAATGTGTTTTACAATATACTAAGCATCGTCATAACAAAAATGACGACAACTAATTTCATGACGTCAGTCAACACAGAAATTAAGTTCTGAAATTACGTCATGAAATTAGTTGCCGTCATTTTTGCTTTGACGGTGACGTCTTTCAAGTTATATAAGACATATGTTCACGTAGAAATCTATTAATGTTTAAGTTTACAATGACTGATGAAGATGCTCAAAGAGTCTATGCCAAAAAACTTGCTGCTGATAGAGAAAGTCAGAAAAGAAAGCGTGCCGAGGAACTATCAGCAGCAAGTTTTTTGGCATAGACTCTTTGAGCATCTTCATCAGTCATTGTAAACTTAAACATTAATAGATTTCTACGTGGTCATATGTCTTATATAACTTGAATGACGTCACCGTCAAAGCAAAAATGACGACAACTAATTTCATGACGTCAGCCGACACAGAAACATGACGTCACCTGACAACTAATTTCATGACGTCAGCCGACACAGAAACATGACGTCACCTGATCCAAAGATCCACAGACAGACAACTTATTTTTATATATATATATATATATATATATATATATATATATATATATATATATATATATATATTTATATAACTTATCATTTCAGGTAAAACCACAGATAAGTGCTGATTTATTTTGCGCTGTATCACACAAATTTTACCCAGCTACGGCCACGATTCTATTGAGCGTAAATTCTGTCAGTGGTGTTTTCATGGAGAGGTGTTCCTTAGAGTGAGTATGGATGAAGTTGTATTGTCAGGAATTGTACGCTAGTTTTTATGTAAATCTACTTTTATTTTATATAAATCTACTTTGTTTTATGAAAACCTACTTGTGTTAGCAGTGACAGCATAATGCTTTATAAGACACAGAAATGGGGTAAACAATTTGGACTACTAGCCCTTCAAGACGTTATTACGTTCGCATTGGTCTGACGCAATACTGTAGCAAGCATGTTTAATACACCAATATAATAGGATTTGCTTGTTACATAATAGGATTTAGGATATTTCATGATAGGACTTGTTAGAGTCCGTTAGTCAGGCGGGAAAGATGTAAATTGACAGGGGGCACACATGTGGGTCTTACTTAATAACAGTACGATGTGGTATGTCATGCAATCTAGCGTGAATTGATAGATTTATTGGGGGTAAGGTAGTCTTGCGTGACTTGGTAGAATTATTGGGAATGATGCAATGGCAGCACACGCATGAATGTTACATAATGACGATGTACACGTGGAATGTTACATGATACTCTAAGATATTTATTTTCTATTTTCTCTTATGTCCACATTAGGACTCAAAGGGGATTCCCCCTCAATGGAATGGAGTATTAACAAGCTGGACTTCGAAAGCCATTCTAACATTCTTATTTGGCTAATACAATCTACATGATAGCCTATAGGACGCAAATAGAATCTCCTGTTCCCGCATACTTGAATAATTAAATGGTTTGCGTGTCCCCATAAGGCTACAATAATTGACAGGCAGGGTGGGAAATCAAGTGCTTGAAATCACTTAGATTTGAAGTACACCTGCTTGTTAAGTAATTCTTTAGAGTATGTTATGAGATAATATTGGGTGTTCTTAGGGCATTTTTTAGTAATAGTCTTTTACTCTATTGGAGCTTGAATGTGCTATTAGAGATGAAATAAAAGCGAAAGTACCATTATGGCTAGAATGCAGTACAACTTCATATATGATCAAAAGACTTTCTATAACTTTTCACATTACAGAATTTAACACTTATATTAGAGGCATTCTTGAATCAACATATTAATGTACATGCGGTAAAAGATGCTTAAATTTCCATTAGTGAAATGAAGTTTTATCCTTGAACAAAAAATTTTTTGACACAGATTTTTGGACATACAAATTTTATTAATAAAAATGACTTTACTGGCATTATTAAAATACAGAAAAAAGCAATTCAAACTAAAAAAATGGAAAAAAACATGAAAAAGGCTTAAGAAGGATAAAATATAAGCAAAAAGAACCAGAAATTAAAGAAGGTTGTGGGTCCTACCAACTAATTCCAGAGAAGAAGGTTGATATTAGAGATAAATTTAGATCACATTAAGATTTTTTTATGGCTTTTAATAAAAAAAAATTTCTTTGAGCCAAAACTATGCACTTCTGGTTGACAAGTACCCATTTGAATAATATTTGTGTTGCGAGAGCAACACTTTGGTTTTGTCGTGTTTTTTTTTTTTTTTGTTCCTAGCACCCCGATTTCAGCTTATTCCTAGAAAGTGGTAAGGGTCTAACCTCTGCGGTTTTTACGGAAAGTGTGGACCTTAGGCCGGATTGATGAATATGACTTTACAATTTGGAAAGTTTCGTAGAACTCTTGCCTGGGGCCAAAAAGGATGGTTTTTGCTTGTCCTTGAGCCAGAGCCTATAGTGTGTGAAGTGAAGAGGAGTTGTATAGCCTATGTCAGAGAGGACTATCTGAAGTTATGCAGCCAAGCTTTCGTTTCATCAAACCATGTTTCTGCTTTCGAGTGGAAAGCTCCGTTCTAGCAGGCAAGCAGGCAGGCACCAGTTTCAAATTGAAGATGGACTAAAATCTATAAGTGTTAAATATATGCGACAGTTACCCTGCCCCACAGCCAATATATCTTCTTTGAGTGATAAATAGAAAAATTTAGAGAAGCAAAAAAGCGGCATTTTCCCACGGGTCCGAAAGTGCTGCCATCTATTGTTTCTACCCATTTCTGTTCGTGATTTCAGCTGAGTTTATCATTCAGTTTTTCGCACTTGGGATTGCGGTAGAGAAATGGTATCAGATGTGCCTCTTAAACTTTAAAAGTTCTCTTATTGCTAAAGAAATTAGAGTTTCTTTAGCATCTAATGACGTTTCTTTAACGTCATTAGATGACGTTAGAAAGTTGGCTTACGGCAAAAAAGTCAACTTTTGAACTAAGACAGATAGAGTTTTTTTTTCGACGGCAGTCGATAGCTTTTGATGAGCTGATCAAAGTACATGCCATCCATTTTTTTGTACAAAAATTCCTTCATGAGATATACCAGTTTGAAAGTTTAAAGGGGTTGACAACTTCAGTAGTAAGGTACACACTGAAACCAAAAATAGGCCGTTACCAATTGTGAGACATATATGGGAGTTGTAAGCAACAGTCGGCTGTTAGCTCATAATCATCCTCGGAAATGAGGGGTTCGCAACTCTTACTAGTTGGTGTACCTATTTTTTGTTTCCGTTGTATTTGATGGTAAGACCAATTTGGTTCCAGTGGTAAGACATGTAGGGGACTTGTAAGTAATAATCGGCTGTAAGGCTACAATCATCTTTAGCAATGAGGAGTTTGCAACTTTTGCGAGTTGGTGTACCTAGTATGTATTTTAGCATTCTTACAGATTAACAACTTCAGCGTTTAGTCGCAGCGAGGAAACAAAACCAAAGTGTTGCTCTCGCAGCACTTTACTCGGCGAAGCCGAGCAAAGGTTGTCGCAACACCTCACGTTGCCCATGCAACGTAGATCTAGCTTCTTTTCAAATTTTACATAATCTCGTTAGAGGTAAATTTGAGCCACATTAAGATATTTTGAGGGCTTTTAATGAAAATACCTAGTTTCTTTGACTGAGCGTTAGATTTCACTCCCCCTCAGTTGTAAGAATTCGTTTAACAACTCCCAGTTTAGCTTAAAGCTCTAGAAAATTTTAGTCCAAGCAATTCACAAAACCGAGGCAATATGTGGCTGTCTCTTGGCATTCCGATGATACGTATTACCATTCCTAATGCATTTTTCAAAAATCCCTTGATAAAAGTATGTTTAAAGTCCATTGATTCGTGTTTTTCAAGCCACCACCCAACATGATGCCCTCCACGGCAATTCAAGTCACCATGGCAATATTTAAATGGCTCGTAACATCCCTATGATACGTACTATCATTCATAATACTTTTTTTTAAAAGAATGTTCTTAATAAAAGTATGATTTAATTCCAGTGGTCAATGTTTAGCAAGCCAACCTCAACGAGATATACCGTCGTAATTCACACCATCGTGGCAATATGTGGCTGGTCAGTTACATCCCTATGATACATTTTATCATTTCTAAGACATTTTCCAGATGTCTTCTTGTTAAAAATTGTGCATTAAATCCATATGTTCATGTTTTCGCAACCGAACCCTCTGTGATACGGTATGTCATTTCACGGAACCGTGCCACACTATTACTGACACCTTGGTACCCTTTAACACCCCATCATAATTCCTAAGAAATTTTCCAGAAATTTTCTTGCTAAAAATAATGCATTAAATCCACTGGTTCGTGTTTTTGCAAGCCATCTCCATCATGATACACTATCTCAGTCTACGCCACCATGCCGCACCATGACTGGACCTCAGGTACCCTTCATAGTTCCTAAGACACTTTTCAGATAATTAAAAAATAAGTGATATCTAATTCCACCCCTGCTCCTGACCCCCGGTTGCAACGGTTCCCCGGCTCCCGTTCCCACTGTGGTCGCTCAGACCCCAGCTCTAATTCTGGCTCCAATTGTATTCTAGTTCCCCTACTTCTGTCCCCGATTCCATATTTCTATTTCCGCCAATTCAGCTCCAAGTTTCGCCAATCCCAAGATTTTTATGCGGCTACCTACACAGTAATCTATGTCATCGGCAATAGCTAGTTCATTGTATTGTGTCGATGAGTATCATTTTTTAATTGGAGGGATAAACACTCTTGTATTTTTTTGAAAGGTGAAGATGAAATTTTCCAAGAAAATGTGTGCACATGATAACGTTATCGTTACGTTGAATGCAATGAGACAATGAGAAATACCTGAGCTCTGAAACAAGTTCTAATGGCAAGCTTATTTGAAATGTGTGCGTGCCTTGTCAGTAAGAGACGAAAGAAAAGGAATTTTTGGAGTCAAAGCTACTACTACCAGGCTCATTAGGGGGATCCACTAGAGTCTGAGATTGGTAGGCAGGTTTAAAAAAAAAACTTTCTAAACGCTGGAGCTGTTAGCGCACCCTAAAAATAATGGCTACAGAATAAAATTATGCAATAGAATATTTTTATTGAAATAATGGCACCTTGAATATCATCATAAAAATGAATGTCTTAAATCCACCCATAGAACACTTCATCATTTTGTCCCTTGAGATGTCACATAATTCCATTTTGGATAGTAAAAAACTCTAATTAAGAGTTTATTAAGAGTCATATTAAAAGTTTTTTATGATCCAAAATGGAATTATGTGGCATCTCAAGGGACAAAATGATGAAGTGTTCTATGGATGGATTTAAGACATTCATTTTTATGATGATATTCAAAGTGCCATTATTTCAATAAAAATATTCTATTGCATAACTTTATTATCTACTTGTACATCTACTTGTACGGTCCCATTACATTATTCGCAATAAATCTACCCATTCATGTAAGTTTTCCTCACCCCCATTAAATCTATCCAGTCACGCGAGGTTGCGTGACATCCTGCGTATGTACTGTCATTAACCAGCACCCAAGTGTGGGTCCCTTCTGTTACGACCAGGACTTCCCCGCCTGACCAACGGACTTTAACAGGTCCTATTATGTAACATTTCAAAACCTATTGAGTAATAAGCAAAGCCTATTAAGTAGGTGTACTATACACGTGCGCTATAGTATTGCGTAAGACCAAGGTGCAAGTAACAACGCCTTGAAGGGCTAGTAGTTCCAATTATTTTCGCCCTATCTGCGTCGTGGAAAGCATTATGCTGTCAATATTTATGTTGATAAGCTGTTCATTCACTTATTACTTTTAAATGTCACTTAACTTTTATTGTTGCACGGGTCCGGAGGCTTTTTCTGTAAAGAATATCACAATCCTATGTTTACCCATACAAGGCAGAGGGTGGGGAGGCCATCCTCCCTGGGCGAAGAGTGATCCATCCTTAACATATATGGATATCATGACTTTAAAATCATTTTAGCATTTCAGGATCCCCCCTAAAAATACTTAAGGGGTTACTTTTCATGGGCATCCATTTTCAGAGCGTTGTTAGGCAAAAACTCAACTTGAGGCAACTTCGGCAAAATTCGTTTTAAAATTTAATGTTCAGCATAAAAGTCAGATTCTTTTCATTTGTATTCCTTATTGTTAAGGGTTAGTATTTATTTACCATTCATTAACATTGACAGTTTATCAGTAAAAAATACATTTACGCAGCAGCAACGGATAGAGCCATTTAACCCGAAATTCGTCTCAAATATTCCACCGGAAAATTTTGTAAGAAATATTTTAAATGAACCCGAATCTAGAAATTTAAACTTTAGTTGAAGCTGTGTTGAATCCCCCCTCTCCTTGAAACATTTTCCGATCCAAATTAATTTTGGGATTCTGGTGCTGATAACTGGGGGGAAAGCCTGAATATTTGAACTTGGTTATAGAAATAAACTGGCACGTATAACTCATCTCCACATACTCGTCTATTCTTTGCAGACACAAATATTCAAATTGTAGCATACGTTTAACACCCTTTCTCTAAAATTGTGAAAGGGGTGGGATCATAGTCATTTTTTAAAAGGGGAATTACAAAATAAAGAAAAATAGATCCCTATACAATCTTGAATACTAATTGACATTCTTTTCTTCTGAAAATATTAAATATTGAGACTAAGCTGCATTTTCAACATACAGTAAGAAAAAAAAGAAACAGAGACTTGGTTTTATTTGATGCAATAGGTTCGTGCCCAACTACTACGCAAAAACTTGTTTATTTCTTTTGTTTTTAATTGGTAATTTTATGAAATAGAGGCCTAGTCTTTTAACAGGTGGTTTATCTTCTCGAAGAGTGTCTAAAATCAAAATCTTGATTGTTATTTATGTTTCTTGTCCAGGTTGAGGTTCAGTTTAAAATAGATTTTGACATAAAAAAGGGAAGTGTGCAAGGAAATTGCGCAGGTGACAGAAATAGCCTTGTTACAAATAGCCTAAGAAGGAATACAAATAAATTATAGAATTTAATTGGCAAGAAATTACAAAATTGAAATTTTCCAAAAAAAATCAAATGTAACAAAAGAATAATAATGCTGTTGCGTGCACGGCTCACATATTAGAAAAACAGTGCCCCCAGATAGCCTAGGCAACGTTGCACTAAAATACAGACATTTGAATACCTGGGTCTACAAAAAAAGTTCCAAGCTCAAACAAAGCTATTGAATGCTTTGGAGGATGGGATCCTATAATTTTTAGGAGGAACATATTCTTAACATCGATTCTGTTTACATTTATTTCACCAATTATATTTGCAAACAATCTTCTAGTAACATCGAGACATCTAAGAGTAACATCTTGGAAAAAGATATATATATATATATATATATATATATATATATATATATATATATATATATATATATATATATATATATATATATATATATATATATATATATATATATATATATATATATATACTAGCTGTTGGGGTGGCCCTTCGCGCCACCCCCACACCTAGTTGGTGGGGCGCTTCGCGCCCCCCCAAGCCCCCTCCCGCGCGCGTAAGTCGTTACGCGCCATATTAGTTATGCTCCATTGTAGTTGTGTCCCTGTGTCCCACCTGTGAATATAGATAGATTTATATATGTGTTTCAAACTACGTAAAAATTGCGAATAAACAACATTCTTGGCTTTCCCATTGTCTGTGCATATACAAAGCCGTTTGTACTAATAATGACGTCATATGCAAACACTCTTTTTACAAACAAACAAACATGCATCCACACAACTCGTTTTTATATAGATACATAGATAGATGGATACAATACAAATTAACTGCGTAAAACTGGCGAATATACAACATTCTTCGCTGTCCAATTGTCGCTGCATATAAATACATTGTCAGGTTTACCGACCCTCGAACATGCAACGTACAATTGTCCATGGGAAAAACAATCAGTATTAAGATCTATACCACATTTTTCTAATGATTGACTTTGAGCTTTGTTAATGGTGATTGCAAATACTAATCGAATTGGGAATTGAAATCTTTTAAATTGAAAAAGCAGATCCGTTGGAATCATGGGAATGCGAGGAATAAGAACAGCCTCACCCTCATAAGGCCCTGTCAAGATTGTGGCCTCTATTAGGTTTTCCATTGTTTTTTTTTACGGCAAGTCGCGTGCCATTGCAAAGCTTTGGTGGGTTGATATTTCTTAAAAGTATTATTGGTACGCCTATTTTTAGTTGTAGCACGTGTGGTGGAAACCCTGAAGGATCTATGGAATTTAAAAATTCAGATGGATAATTAACCGCTTCATTTGGTTCCAAAACTGTGTCGACTGACTTGTAAAGGACTGCCTGGTCTCGAATCTTGGTCAAAACAATATTGTTGATTTCGTGGACGTCTATATTTTTGGGTGCGAGAATCGCTCTTTCACTTAGCCATTTATTATTTTTATAATTTTTTAGAATATTCGGAAATACTTTTTCAATCAATTCATTTTTGGACGTCACTAAATTACAGAAATCAGCAGGTAGTTGTATACGTCCTGAAATTGAGTCTACTGTTTGACCAGAGTCATCGTTTTGCAATCAGACACGCATATTTGTAGTTAATTTTAATATTTTTACGTGTGCCCATAAATTAGAATTTTTTAGGCAAGCATTCATTTCGTCTGCAGGAGTTAAACTACGTAAAAATTGCGAATATACAACATTCTTGGCTTTCCCATTGTCTCTGCATATACAAAGCCGTATGTACTAATAATGACATCATATGCAAACGCTCTTTTTACAAACAAACAAACATGCATACACACAACTCGTTTTTATATAGATAGATAGATAGATAGATACAATACAAATTAACTGCGTAAAACTTGCGAATATACAACATTCTTCGCTGTCCAATTGTCGCAGCATATAAATAGATTGTCAGGTTTACCGACCCTCGAACATGCAACGTACAATTGTCCATGGGAAAAACAATCAGTATTAAGATCTATACCACATTTTTCTAATGATTGACCTTGAGCTTTGTTAATGGTGATTGCAAATGCTAATCGAATTGGGAATTGCAATCTTTTAAATTGAAAAGGCAGATCCGTTGGAATCATGGGAATGCGAGGAATAAGAACAGCCTCACCCTCAAAAGGCCCTGTCAAGATTGTGGCCTCTATTAGGTTTTCCATTGTTTTTTTTACGGCAAGTCGAGTGCCATTGCAAAGCTTTGGTGGGTTTATATTTCTTAAAAGTATTATTGGTACGCCTATTTTTGGTTGTAGCACGTGTGGTGGAAACCCTGAAAGATCTATGGAATTTAAAAATTCAGATGGATAATTAACCGCTTCATTTGGTTCCAAAACTGTGTCGACTGACTTGTAAAGGACTGCCTGGTCTCGAATCTTGGTCAAAACAATATTGTTGATTTTGTGGACGTCTATATTTTTGGGTGCGAGAATCGCTCTTTCACTTAGCCATTTATTATTTTTATAATTTTTTAGAATATTCGGAAATATTTTTCAATCAATTCATTTTTGGACGTCACTAAATTACAGAAATCAGCAGGTAGTTTTATACGTCCTGAAATTGAGTCTACTGGGAGCTTTCCGTTTCCAATTGTCAGCAATTGATCTGAAAATGTTTGACCAGAGTCATCGTTTTGCAATCGGACATGCATATTTGTAGTTAATTTTAATATTTTTACGTGTGCCCATAAATTAGAATTTTTCAGGCAAGCATTCATTCGTCTTCAATGGCTCTGGTGGTGCAGCCAATAGAGGAAGTTTAACTTTTCCTGAGGCGCAACACATTCCCATTGTTTCACCATTGAATTTCAAGGCCTTGCAATAGGGACAAATTTTAGACATTGTCCCGATTTGAACACATCTACTCAAGCTATAATCATCGACTGGGTTGTACCTGAATGCCAGGCGATAACTTTCAGGTTGCTCTGATTCCTCGGCACGCTTTCTTTTCTTACTTTTTCTATCAGCAGCAAGCCTGATTTCTTGCTGTGCTTGTGATTCCTCGGCACGCTTTCTTTTCTTACTTTCTCTATCAGCAGCAAGCCTGATTTCTTGCTGTTCTTGTAATTCCTCGGCACGCCTTCTTTTTTCACTTTCTCTTTTAGCAGCAAGTCTGGTTTCATGGTGTTCTGGTAGTTCCTCGGCACGCTTTCTGTTCTTTTTTCTCTATCAGCCTCAAGCCTGTTTCCTTGCTGTTCTTTTGATTCCTGGGCACGCTTTCTGTTCTTTCTTTCTCTATCAGCCTCAAGCCTGTTTCCTTGCTGTTCTTTTGATTCCTCGGCACCCTTTCTGTTCTTTCTTTCTCTATCAGCCTCAAGCCTGTTTCCTTGCTGTTCTTTTGATTCCTCGGCACGCTTTCTTTTCTGACTTTCTCTATCAGCAGCAAGTTTTTTGGCATAGACTCTTTGAGCATCTTCATCGGCTTTTGCCATGGTAAGTTCATCAGTCATTGTAAACTTAATCATTAATAGATTTCTACGTGAACATATGTCTTAAATATCTTGAATGACGTCACCGTCAAAGCAAAAATGACCACAACTTATTTCATGACGTCAGTCAACACAGAAACATGACGTCACCTGATCCACAGACAGACACACAGACAGACAACTTATTTTTATATATATAGATATATATATATATATATATATATATATATATATATATATATATATATATATATATATATATATATATATATATATATATATATTATTATATATATATATATATGTTTGGTAAATGACGACTTATACTTATTGACAACATGACTGCCTGTCCATGGATTATTCTTTATGGTTGATTGTGTGTGGCTATGCTGTTTGACCTATGTGATTGTATGGATGAGTAGGGTTAAGGCCTCATTCAAGTGCAGGTCTATATTAATCACTAATTTAGGAAAACAGTCTTCCTTTTCTCCTTCTGTCTCTTTTTTTTTTTTTTTTTTTTTGTGTTTGTGCTGTTGCATTGGTGATTTCTCTTTTCATGATATATATATATATATATATATATATATATATATATATATATATATATATATATATATATATATATATATATATATATATATATATATATATATATATATATATATATATACATATATACATATATATATATATATACATATATATATATATATATATATATATATATATTATATTTATATATATATATATATATATATATATATATATATATATATATATATATATATATATATATATATATATATATATATATATATATATATATATATATATATATAATAAGTTGTCTGTCTGTGTGTCTGTCTGTGGATCAGGTGACGTCATGTTTCTGTGTTGACTGACGTCATAGTTGTCGTCATTTTTGCTTTGACGGTGACGTCATTAACGGTATTTAAGACATTTGTTCACGGAAAAATGTTTAATTGTAAAATGACTGAAGAACCTGCAATGGCAACAGCCGAGGAAGCTGCTCAAAGAGTTTATGCCAAAAAACTTGCTGCTGATAGAGAAAGTAAGAAAAGAAAGCGTTCCGAGGAATCACAAGAACAGCAAGAAAACAGGCTTGCGGCTAAAGAACGCAAAACCGCGCAGTTAGATGAAAATCCACCTGGACAGCGAGAGTCAAAACATATCAAAACTGAAAATGATAGCGATGATGATTGGGTTTGGGATTTTGACTTGGATAAGGTCATCAATGCCTACCAGATTTAAGTTAAAAAAACAAAGGATCGTCGATATGTACTTCATAGTGACGCTGAAAAATAAAGAGGAAAAAGAAAACTGAAAAAAGAAAAAAGGTAAAAAACTAAAAAAAAAACTAAAAAGAAAAAACAATCAAAGAGAAATTACAGACCGGGACACAAATGACGACCGAGACAGAGGGAATATAAGTGACGACCGGGAACCTCAAAGAGAAATTACAGACTGGGACACCCGGACACAAATCACGACCGGGACACAGGGAATATAAATGACGACCGGGACACAGGGACACAACTACAACGGGGACGCCGGGGGCACAGGCGGGATATATAAATGAGGACCGGGACACAGGGATTGTTCGAATAGAAATTACAGACCGGGACACCGGGACACAAATGACGACCGGGACACCGGGACACAGGGAATATACATGACGACCGGGACACTCAAAGAGAAATTACAAACTGGGACACCGGGACACAAATGACGACCGGGACACAGGGACACATCATTAGAATAATGAGGTATAGATCTGAATATGGATTGTTTTTCCCATGGACAATTATATGTTGCATGTTCAAGAGTCAGTAAACCTGACAATCTATTTATAGGCACAGACAATGGGACAGCGAAGAATGTTGTATATTCGCATGTTTTACGTAGTTAAAAACATATATTTATATCTATCTCTATTCACAGGTGGGACACAGGGACACAACTACAATGGCGCGAAACTAATATGGCGCGTAACGACTTAAGCGCGCGGGGGGGCTTGGGGGGGCGCGAAGCGCCCCACCAACTAGGTGTTGGGATGGCGCGAAGCGCCACCCCAACAGCTAGTATATATATAAAAATAAGTTGTCTGTGGATGTGTCTGTCAGGTGACGTCATGTTTGTGTGTTGACTGATGTCATGAAGTTAGTTGTCGTCATTTTTGTTATGACGGTGACGTCATTAAAGATATTTAAGACATGCGTTCACGTAGAAATCTATTAATGTTTAACTTTAAAATGACTGATGAACTTACAATGGCAACAGCCGAGGAAGATGTTCAAAGAGTCTTTGCCAAAAAACTTGCTGCTGATAGAGAAAGTCAGAAAAGAAAGCGTGCCGAGGAATCAAAAGAACAGCAAGGAAACAGGCTTGAGGCTGATAGAGAAAGAAAGAACAGAAAGCGTGCCGAGGAACTACCAGAGCAACGCGAGAGCAGACTTGCTGCTAAAAGAGAAAGAAAAAAGAAGGCGTGCCGAGGAACTACCAGAGCACCATGAAACCAGACTTGCTGCTAAAAGAGAAAGTGAAAAAGGAAGGCGTGCCGAGGAATCACAAGAACAGCAAGAAATCAGGCTTGCTGCTGATAGAGAAAGTAAGAAAAGAAAGCGTGCCGAGGAATCAGAGCAACCTGAAAGTTATCGCCTGGCATTCAGGTACAGCCCAGTCGATGATTATAGCTTGAGTAGATGTGTTCAATCGGGACTATGTCTAAAATTTGTCCCTATTGCAAGGCCTTGAAATTCAATGGTGAAACAATGGGAATGTGTTGCGCCTCAGGAAAAGTTAAACTTCCTCTATTGGCTGCACCACCAGAGCCATTGAAGACTTTCCTTACTGGAACTACGTCAGAATCTAAGCGTTTTTTGTCACAAATCAGAAAATATAACTCATGTTTCCAAATGACGTCGTTTGGAGCCCAAATCGAAAATCCAGATCAATTTATGTCTACTTTCAAAGTAAAAGGGCAAATTTATTATAGAGCAGGGTCCCTTCTACCATTCTCAGGCGAGAATCATAAATTTTTACAATTGTACTTCATCAGTGATAGAAATTCTGAATTGAATGCACGTTGCGAAATTTCTCCCAACGTTGAAAGGACAATCGTTTCTCAATTGCAACATCTTTTCCACGAAAATAATAATTTAGTGCGTCTGTTCAAAACAGCCATCGATTTGATGCCTACTGATACGCATAAAATTGTTATTTCCGCTGACAAAACGCCTCCTGGCCAACATGTGCGTAGATACAATGCTCCAACTATCGACGAAGTGGCAGTCGTTATGGTCGGTGATCAGTTTTTACCTCGAGATATTATTCTTCATAAGCGAAACGCTCAGTTGTTAAGAATTGCTGAAACTCATCGATGCTACGATGCCCTACAATATCCTATCATTTTTTGGGATGGAGCCGACGGCTATCACTTTAATATTTAATTGATGAATCCAGCCACTAACAAAGAAATGAATAAGAAATGCAGTGCAATACATTATTGTTCCTATAGACTAATGATTCGGCAGGATGAAGAAAATTATATTTTAAAATGCCGTGAATTGTTTCACCAATTCGTCGTTGATATGTATGCTAAAATTGAATCAGAATCAGACCAAACTCCGCTCTGAACAATACATTCATTTGCAAGATGCAGTTATAAATGACGGTAATACCACAAACGTTGGAAGATTAACAATTTTACCTTCGTCATATGCTGGCAGTCCCCGTCATATGCATGAGTATGCTCAAACATTTCCAAGTTAACGTCGGAACAAAAAGACATTTATGATACGATAATGCATTGTGTCGATAACAACGTTGGAGAAATTTTCTTTTTGGATGCGCCAGGAGGTACTGGTAAAACGTTTGTGATAGAACTGATTCTGGCATCAATTTTATCAAAAAATGATATAGCGTTTGCAATTGCGTCGTCCGGAATAGCCGCAACATTGCTGCCTGGTGGAAGAACTGCTCATTCCGCTTTGAAATTGCCTCTGAATTTGCATTCTACAGAAACTCCCACGTGCAATATTTCCAAATCATCTGGGATGGGTGAAGTATTGCAGCAATGCTAACTTATTATTTGGGATGAGTGCACAATGGCACACAAAAAATCGCTCGAGGCTCTGGATCAATGCTTGAAAGATTTGCGAGGGAAGTCGAAACCCTTTGGCAGCACATTAATATTGCTTGCGGGAGATTTCAGCCAAACATTACCTATAATACCTAGATCAACCCCTGCAGACGAAATGAATGCTTGCCTGAAAAATTCTAATTTATGGGCACACGTAATAACATTAAAATTAACTACAAATATGCGTGTCCGATTGCAAAACGGTGACTCTGGTCAAACATTTTCAGATCAATTGCTTGCAATTGGAAACGGAAAGCTCCCAGTAGACTCAATTTCAGGACGTATACAACTACCTGCTGATTTCTGTAATTTAGTGACGTCCAAAAATGAATTGATTGAAAAAGTATTTCCGAATATTCTAAAAAATTATAAAAATAATAAATGGCTAAGTGAAAGAGCGATTCTCGCACCCAAAAATATAGACGTCCACGAAATCAACAATATTGTTTTGACCAAGATTCGAGACCAGGCAGTCCTTTACAAGTCAGTCGACACAGTTTTGGAACCAAATGAAGCGGTTAATTATCCATCTGAATTTTTAAATTCCGTGGATCTTTCAGGGTTTCCACCACACGTGCTACAACTAAAAATAGGCGTACCAATAATACTTTTAAGAAATATCAACCCACCAAAGCTTTGCAATGGCACGCGACTTGCCGTAAAAAAAACAACAATGGAAAACCTAATAGAGGCCACAATCTTGACAGGGCCTTTTGAGGGTGAGGCTGTTCTTATTCTTCGCATTCCCATGATTCCAACGGATCTGCCTTTTCAATTTAAAAGATTGCAATTACCAATTCGATTAGCATTTGCAATCACCATTAACAAAGCTCAAGGCCAATCATTAGAAAAATATGGTATAGATCTTAATACTGATTGTTTTTCCCATGGACAATTGTACGTTGCATGTTCGAGGGTCGGTAAACCTGACAATCTATTTATATGCAGCGACAATTGGACAGCGAAGAATGTTGTATATTCGCAAGTTTTACGCAGTTAATTTGTATTGTATCTATCTATCTATCTATCTATATAAAAACGAGTTGTGTGTATGCATGTTTGTTTGTTTGTAAAAAGAGCGTTTGCATATGACGTCATTATTAGTACATACGGCTTTGTATATGCACAGACAATGGGAAAGCCAAGAATGTTGTATATTCGCAATTTTTACGTAGTTTGAAACACATATATAAATCTATCTATATTCACAGATGGGACACAGGGACACATCTACAATGGCGCGTAACTAATATGGCATGTAACGACTTACGCGCGCGGTGGGGCTTGGGGTGGCGCGAAGCGCCCCACCAATCTTTCGATATTAAACAATAAAGTCAGAAATTGCAAGGTTTGTCAATGTCCAAGAGCTTAGTGCTTTATTTTTAATATATTGAATAATCCTTTTGTGAAAATTTTTTGTTGTATATACATTTGTTGTATATACATTTGTTGCATATATATATATATATATATATATATATATATATATATATATATATATATATATATATATATATATATATATATATATATATATATATATATATATATATATATATATATATATATGTATATACAACAAAAAAATTTCACAAAAGGATTATTCAATATATTAAAAATAAAGCAATAAGCTCTTGGACATTGACAAACCTTGCAATTTCTGACTTTATTGTTTAATATCGAAAGATTTGACTGACTATCTATTCAGATGTAAGGTAAATCTAAATGTTTTCCTTTCGTATTTCGTAAAGCAACTTCAATGACTCAATATTTTCACAGAATGTTCCTAACTTTTGGATAAATATATATCAAGACCCTCTTCACTATTTTTAGACCTGAAGAGGAAGCTTACTCTCATATGTTCATTGAGGACTCGGATATAATCTTAATTTCTGCTCCAAAGAAAGAAAATGTTGCTTGAAAGTCAATAAAGTAAGTGCAAGGTTCCAAGAAACGACTTTTGAACGTTTCAGGGAGAGAATTTCGTGAAAAAAAAATATGAAATCTATTAAATTTCCAATAGAAAAATCTCTATTACATGTCACAAAAGGATCTTTGAAGACACTTTTGATGGTTATATTGACGTAACTAAGGTATTATGTGAAGAAAATTATTTGAAAATGTTCTATGAAGCACTACCTATCAAACAGTTCGTGGTAACGAACTGTAGTAAGGAGCGACCCGGCTTAATAGTAACCAAAACTAAAAAAATGGAATTTTTATACCAATAGCTACATCAAAAGAATCGAATTTTAATGCTGATTTTAAATATATAAGTTTCATCAAATTTATCAAACCCATCAAAAGTTACGAGCCTGAGAAAAAATGCCTTATTTTAGAAAATAGGAAAAAAAAACCCTAAAAGTCGTAGAATCTTAACAAAAATCACACCATCAGATTCAGCGCATCAGAGAACCCTGTTGTAAAAGTTTCAAGTTCCTATCTACAAAAATGTGGAATTTTGTATTTTTTGCCAGAAGGTAGATCACGGATGCGTGTTTATTTGTTTGTTTGTTTTTTTCCCCAAGGGTGATCGTATCGACCCAGTGGTCCTAGAATCTTGCGAGAGGGCTCATTCTTACGGAAATCTAATGGAAAAAAACATTAAAGAAGCAACATTAAAACTTCCAACTAACAAAAATTATTACGTATATGAGGGGTTTGCCCCCTCTCCCCTGAGCATCTTGCTCTTTTCGCTAAAGTTTAACTTTTTGTTCCAATTGTTTAACAATGACTCCTGATACACACGGACGATTTATTAGAATAATAAGCTTTTAACAAAATTCAAAAACACTTTAGCGTAAAGAGCTAGGTACTACCCCCCCCCTAATATACCTGATAATTTCAGTTTTAAGTGTTAGTGCTGCTCCTTATTTTTAGTAAAAAAAAAACTTGTTTTTTATGTTTAATTTCTGATATGTCTTTTGGAATTAATGCTGAGAAACCACGCTCGCCCTCGTATGGGAAATTCCCTTCATCCACTAAAACTCCTCAATAAAAATATCATCTCACGTAAGCAACCCCACCCGAAAACATCTCTATGCTTCTCAATAGTCGATAGTACATGTAAGCAATGGGCAAAGTTCATAACTTGCAACCCCTAGAAGGCTGTGATGGGTCAAGTGATCCTTAAAGACATAGTTATTAGATCTTTTTACCTTGTCGAAGAAAACCGCAATCTCAAAATTTTGATCTGATAAGTTTAGGTAAAAAAGGTGGGAGGGGGGCTAGCAGTCTTTTGATATATCTAATATTATCAAGACTCTGTTTCGTACAGTTTCGGCTACTATTGAGCCGTATCACTCCTTACTTACAGTTGGTTTCCACGAGCTGTTTGATTATATAAAAAAAGTTTTTTTAACCGAAAATAAGGAGCAACATTAAAACTTAAGAAGAACATAAATTATTATGTATAAGAAAAGGGTCGCTCCCTTGTCAATACCTTACTCTTTGCGCTAAAGTTCGAAATTTGTTCTAATTCCTTAGGAATGACTCCTGAATCACAATGGCCGTTTAGTTAGAATAAATACCTTTCTTGAAAGTACGAAAAAACTTTAGCGCAAAGAGGGTGCTTTTGACGAGGGGGTGACGCCCTCCTTACTTTCAGTGAAAAACTTGTTTTTTATATAATTTCCGATTGTTTTTCAAATAATGATGAGAAATCCGACGCTCTTTTCATGGAAAATTCCCTTCCCAAATGAAAAATTCATCCATGGAAAGATCATCTCTCGTAACCTCCCTGAACACCACCCACTTCCCCCCAGAAAAATCCCCCCGGAAACCTCTGTATACTTCCCAATAACAAATGCTATATGTAGATAATGGGTAAAGTTCATAACTTGCCATTTACCAGGGGCTTTGGAGGGGTTCGTCATCCTCAAAGACATTTTATTGGCTTTTTTGACTATGCTGAACAAAATGACTATCTCAAAATGTTGTTGGGTGGATCTCGGCAAAATGAGGGGGACTAGCTGCCCTCCAATGTATTTTCACTTAAAAAGGCGCTAGAACTTTGGATTTCCCATTAAATTATCCCTCTACCGAGCATCTCTGATTACCGCCGGGGCAGGGGCAAATCTCATGTATTTTAATAGGGGGGGGCATATCCGGATAGTCAAGGGGCATGGGATGTATAATTTTTTTTCGCCACAGTGTTGGGAGACAACTGCCCCCTCTCCCCCAACGATACCCCTGTCCCTGGGGAAAAATAATCTTTCTTCCGGCAGAAAAGGCAAATTTCCACATTTCTGTACATATGAGCTGGAAACGTCTAAAGTAGGATTCTCTGGTATATTGAATCTGATGGAGTGATTTTCATTAAGATCACTTGATTTTTTCGGAGTTTCTCCTGCTTTTTCAAAAATCGGGTGAATTTTTTCACGTGCTTAACTTTTGATTAAATAAAAAAAACTAGTTTTTTAAACTGAAAGTAAGGAGCGACATTAAAACTTAAAACGAACAGAAGTTACTCCGTATATGAAATGGGTTGCCTCCTCCTCAACGCCTCACTCTTTACGCTAAAGTTTTTGATTGTTTTAAAAATTAGAATTGTGGCAAAGAGTCAAACTTTAGCGTCAAGAGCGAGGGATTGCGGAGGGGAAAACCCGTTTCTTATACGGAGTAATTTCTGTTCGTTTTAAGTTTTAATGTTGCTCCTTTTTTTCAGGTAAAAAAACAGTTTTTTTATTTAATTTCTGAACGTTTTTGAATTAATGCATGTTTTATTTTGGTTCTCCGCACATAAATTATTAAAATGAAATTTGCATACTAAATTTCTTTTTGGCTACATGGCTTTCTCTTAATTTTGATCAGGCGATTTTGAGAAGTAAGGGGTGGGGAAGGAGGCGCAGTTGCCCTCCAATTTTTCGGTTACTTAAAAAGGCAACTAGAACTTTTAATTTTGAACAAACGTTTTTATTAGTAAAAAATATACGTAACTTAAGAATTAACTAACGTAACAAGCTTTTATATTCTTATATTTTTATTATGTATATGAGGGGGTTTGTCCCCTCGTTAATACCTCGCTCTTTAAACTAAATCTTAAGTTTTGTCCCAATTCTTTAAGAATGACTCCTGAATCAGAAAGGCCGTAGAATAAATAGTTGAAATTACTAAAAATACTTTAGCAAAAAGAGCGAGGCATTTATCTCCTCCTAAGTACCTCGCTCTTTATGTTAAAGTATTTTTAGAACCCCTCATATGCGTTATAATCTCTGTTCGTTTTAAGTTTCAATGCTATTCCTTCCTTTCATTTGAAAAAACGTTTTCATGTTTATTTTTTCATTGTTTTTTTAATAGTAATGCTAGAAAATCCTGCGCCCTTTTCTTTGAATTTCTCTTCCCCCATGACATATTCCTCCAAGGAGAGATCCTCCCACATAGCCCCCTCCCTTCAACCAAACCCTGGAAACCGAAAGAATCCCCCAGAAAACCTCTGAACATTTCCCAATAACCATTACTGTATGTAAACACTGGTCAAAGCTTATAACTTGCAGCCCCTCCCCCAGGGACTGTGGGGGCGTAAGTCATCCCCAAAGACATAGTTATCATCGTTTGAGACTATGTGGAACAAAATGGCTATCTCAAAATTTTGATCCGTTGACTTTGGGAAAAAAATGAGCGTGGGAGGGGGCCTAGGTGCTCTCCAATTTTTTTTTGTCACTAAAAAAGGGCACTAAAACTTTTCATTTCCATTAGAATGAGCCCTCTTGCGACATTCTAGAACCACTTGGTCGATACGATGACCCCTGGAAAAAAACAAAAAAAAAAAAAACAAACAAACAACCACGCACCCGCGATCTGTCTTCTGGCAAAAAATACGAAATTCCACATTTTTTCTAGATAGGAGCTTGAAATTTTTCTATAGGGTTCTCTGATACGTTGAATGCGATGGTGTGATTTTCGTTAAGATTATATGACTTTTAAGTGGTGTTTCCCCCTATTTTCTAAAATAAGGTAAATTTTCTCAGGCTCGTAACTTTTGAAGACAAAGACTAAATTTGATGCTTTTGATGCGAAATTTGAACTTATATATTTAAAATCAGCATGAAAATCCGATTCTTTTGATGTATCTTTTAGCATCAAAATTCCGATTTTTCAAGTTTCGTTTACAATTGAGCCGGGTCGCTCGTTACTACAGTTCGTTACCACGAACTGTTTGATGGGTAGCCTACCATTATATTTGATGAATTTTGCGTACAAAAAAATCCGCGGTAACAAGTTCAGGGTTTCAAGTTTGCCTTATTTTCGAAAAATTAAATAAGAAAAAACAAGTTTTTTTAACGGAAAGTAAGGAGCGGCGTTAAAACTTAAAACGAACAGAAATTACTTGGTATATGAAAGGGGCTGCTTCCTTATCAACGCCCCACTCTTTACGCTAAAGTTTGACTTTATCTTAACCCTGCTTTTTAAAACAGTAAAAAACTTCAGCGTAAAGAGCGGGGCGTACCTTTTCTGACCTTTCAGAGCGGGGCGCATTTTTAAATACTTTAAACATACACGTAATTAATCCAACATATTATTCAAAAAAAGTTTTTATGTTTTATGTTGTTGCAATTGTTTACTTTTTAAAAAAAATGGTAATTTCTCTTAGTTTTTTTCTGAAACAGCTCAAGTTTCCTTGGTCCTAGAGTTTAAATAAGGCGCTTAGAAAGCCTGAATTTTTAAAGCAGACATAACCATATTTTCTTCCAAAATTTATTGTCCTCGTTAAGGTCACCGTCAACTTTATTTATCTTGAATTTTTCACTCCCACTGCAGAAAAAAAAATTTCTTCGCATTTTGGTGCTTCGCGAATCGATAGAATCTGGTTTTTTTTTTTTTTTTTTTTTTTTTTTTTTTTTCAAAATATTGTTTCCCTTGAGTTTCCTTGGTCCAACATACAGGCAGAGTAAGATGCTAGCCGATCGGAGACAAAACAAATTTGGGCTTGTTTTGGACGTCACGAATAAATACTACAATTTTTCCATAGATGGTTTTTGGGCAATGTTTCCTTGTCTAGTCGTTCGAAGCAATTGGAATTAGTGGTATGTCGACACGACGCGTCATCTGGGAACAATTCCAAAATATAAATTTCAACATCTCTGTTCCCAATGCAAGAGAGCTTTTGCTTTGGACTATTTTTAATTAGAAATATCAAGAGAGTTAGAGATACTAGGGGGGTTAATCTTTAATATTACAGGAACGACCAGGGCCATGGAGCTAAAACTTTCTAGCCTTGTTTGGGAGGGAGAGCAAGGAGAACTGAAAAATATGCTAAAGAGTTAACATATTTTTTTTCTTTACCGATATTAAAATCGCACATGCTATTGAAAGCTAATGTAAATTTTTTGTGTCAAGAGAAATTGGGATCAACCTGTTAGTCTGTCGCCTGGGAAGAGGGAATAAGGAGGGACTACGAGATTTTTCCCTTTTGTCTTTCCTGTTAGTCTTTCGTATGGGAAGAGGGAATAAGGAGCGACTATAAGATTTTGCCCTTTTGGTCCTGATCAAACTGTAAAATTGATAGAAAATAGTACATACCATCTGGGGCATAGCATACATAAAGAAAATTGATGGCTATCTCAGAAACAGTAGGTCTGATCGATTTGAATCTTATACGTACATATTTCTTGTGTCAAGAGAAATTGGAACAAACCTGTTTGTCTGTCGTATGGGAAGAGGGAATAAGGAGCGACTATAAGATTTTGCCCTTTTGGTCCCGATCAAACTTTAAAATTGGTAGAAGATAGTATCTGCCATCTGGGCCATAGCATACATAAAAAAAAGTTGTAGGCTATCTTGGAAACAGTCGATCTGATTGATTTTAATCTTATACGTATATATTTCTTGTGTCAAGAGAAATTGGAATAAACATGCTAGTCTGTCGTATGGGAAGAGGGAATAAGGAGGGGCTAAGAGATTCTGCCCTTTTGATCCTAATGAACCTATGAAATTTGTAGAAAATAGTACATGTCATTTGGGGTATGCCAAACATCAAAGTAAGTTTCTAAAAAAAAGGAGAGAGGAGGCTCAAAATACGATTATTAAGTTTTATATCTTTTTAATATCAATAAATTATATTGATGAATTATCCCATTTAAGTGTATATTCAAAGCCACTAACATCCAGAAAATTTGATTGTAAACAGGACATTATATAATTTCAGATATATTTTAATATTTATTCTATAAATTTTTCTTAGATAAAGTGTTAATCATGCTCATTTTAATAACAAACACTACAACTAATCCTACTAGCAAATCACTACAGCACTAAGCCCCATAAGTCCTACAGAGCTATGCATACTCTATCTCCCCTCTTTGTTTTCTATAAACCCTTTTTATGACCTCTTCTCACCTTATTTGGGTAAAATGTCCTATTTGATTGGCTATTGAAGAAGCCAGTACATCTACCCTATATAACTGCAAACTTGACTTGCCAAACCATTATCCTAATTGGAGAAATCCGTCATTCCTACACTTATTCAGTAATTAAAGTTTCGCTTTTCTATATAACTGCAGAGCTCGGAACGATTGCTGCTCATTAGAAAAGGGACTTGAAGACCTGTCAATGGAATTCTAGGGGGGTGAAAAAAGAACCAAAGTTGGAAGATAATTTGATTACATTCACAGTCAAAACATTCCTTTGCTCATGAATCAGAAACTGTGTCCAAGTCGCTAAAAAAATCATCGTATACAGGAGTCTCAGAAGGAACTCATTTTCTCTGGAGTCGGGTCGTTTGTTTTTGTTTTTCCATTTTATTTTTCTTCAATCTTTAAGTCATGTTTTTTTTAAAACAAAAAAGGAAGGCAATTTCAAAACTATAAAGAAATAAAAACAATCCATAAGACTTCAGCCTGCAAGCTAACTCATTCACATTTTCGACTTCTTTGAGAGATTAGTGAACTTGCTTATTATGTTCAACTTTTTCTTTGGTATGTCCTTTTCAGTCCGCTCTTTTTCTTATTTTTCGTTTTTTCGTCTTTTCGCATTTTCATGGCACCCTTTAGCAGGGTATTGGCATTGGTGATGTTTACGCAATCCTTTGACTCCATCACTTTCTGAAAGCAATCAGTGGCCTATATCAAGAGCGCATCAACAATTGCGTGTTTTTGTTTTCTAGAGGCTACATTTCTTGCAATGATTTCTAGCTTCCCGTTTTGCTAGAGATGTCAACTAGGTGGAGCTCCTTTTTTCTTTTGGACCCAACAGCTCGATATTTTTGCCTTTCTCTCCAAAAGGTCTTGGTATTTTGATCAACCAGACCTAGCCAAAGTCAACAATCTTTTGCAAAGGGAAACCTTTGGGCCTTGTCTACATATGTGCTCAATTCGTCACTCACACACAGCTTCCCATTCAGGACTCTTTCTGACATGGAGGCTGAGTCCGACAGAAGAAGTCTTGCTCAGAGCAAAAAACCCCTCTCTACCTCAGCACCGCCATGCTATCATGTCAACACAGCTCTAATAAGCTTCAGTAAAATTGTATGCTTTTGCTCACCAAACAGAAGATTTGGTGCCATTAATAGTCGAAAAGTAATGGTGTTGCTTTTGTAAGGTTTTCGGCTTGAATAAATATTCACTTACATCAAACACTGTCAACCAAAATTTGAGAAGGACAAAAATCAAGCAGATAGTATTACTGTGAGCAGCATCTGCTTGTAACAAATCGGTGCTTTGCTCATTAATTTTCAGGTTACAGATTTTTTAATAGTATTTGGATTAAGAAAATAGTAGCTAATATCCTGTAAAAATTTGCTGAAAGAAATTTAGCGCTAAGTCGGCCTTTGAATAAACTTTACAATACAGTTTTTATAGTTGAAGAATAGAATAGAAACAACCCAGCGGGACTCATGCCTTTGCCCTTTTTTCTCCACAGCTTCTCAAGAAGTAATCCATTATAAAGTTGGTATTCATATAACACAACTGATCAGAAACAGGTTTATTGTTCAAGTATTGTAAACTAAAAAAAAAGGTGTGTAAAGGTAGTACTCCAAAACATTAAAGATTATTGCAGGAAAATGAATTTTACATGAACACAAAAAGCAGCTTGTAGTAATTGTAAAAATACCCAATAAAACCGAGAGTAGAAACTTAAGAAAATTATCTGCATGACAATAAAATGTGGAAGAGAGTTGGAACTAAATTAGTAGCTCAATCTTGAATCTGCCCAAAAAAAATCTGGCTCTAACGGATCAGCTGTCAAACAAAAGTCTAATGAATATCTTCGGAAAGAATAATAATAAAATAATACTAAGAAAACCATCATGAATCAAAAACGTAGATATATAATAAAAAAAAAGGTGAGAGCAACATAATTTTACCCCAAAAACAAATTCATAGAATTGGTGGCCGAGGTTTACCCCTCCGAAAAACAGTTCTAAATTTTAACTGGTGTTGAAGAACAGCTTATTCATTCAAGTTGTTTCACGCACAAGGTGTGTTGAAACGCTGACGCGATATTCCCAACACCCGTTTTAAAACTCCACCTAATTCAGCTAAAAGCTGATATCCTTCATGGGTTTATAGCTTCAAACTGATAGCATTACGTTACAAAAAAGAGAGAATAAACGTCTTTCATTGAGTGAAATCAACATAAATTGTGAAAATTGAAGCCAATTTATTCCACTTAAAACCCTTTACAAGCTCGTATCAATTTTATTAACATTGTATGCATCGTTTCCTTGAGAAAACCTACCATATAAACCTAATAAAGCGTAAAGAGCGGGACGTCGAGGAAGGGACAACCCCTTTCATATACGGAATAAAAATATACGAATATAGAAGTTCGTTACGTATGTTAATTCGTAAGTTATGTATATTTTTTACATATAAAAACGTTCGTAAAAAATTAAAAGTTCTAGTTGCCTTTTTAAGTAAGCAAAAAAATAGAAGACAACTAGGCCTCCTCACCCACTGGTTTTTCTCAAAATCGTCCAATCAAAGTTATGAGAAAGCCATTTAGCCAAAAAAAATAATTAATATGCAAATTTCGTTTTAATTATTCATGTGCGGAGAGCCAAAATTAAACCATGCATTAATTCAAAAACGTTCAGAAATTAAATAAAAAAACAAGTTTTTTTTTAAGTGAAAGCATGGAGCGACATTAAAACATAAAACGAACAGAAATTACTCCGTATATGAAAGGGGCTGTTCACTTCTCAAAAACCTCGCTCTTTACGCTAAAGCTTTTTTATTGTTTTAAAAAGTAAAGCTGTGGGAAAGAGTCAATCTTTAGCCTAAAGAGTGGGTCGTTGAGGAGGGAACAGCCCCTTTCATATACGGAGTAATTTCTGTTCGTTTTAAGCTTTAATGTCGCTCCTTACTTTCAGTTAAAAGAATCTTGTTTTTTTTTATTTAATTTACATATTTAAAGCCATTCCACGACTCCAGTTCATGCAAGGCACAATAAGTCTACCTTTTCTTCAAAACTGGCGGTGAGGTATAAGTTGGGACAAAGCTTCTGGAACGGCTCACTTTTTTTCTCTTATCATATACGTCGGAAATCCTTGCATAATTCTGATTTGAACAAGATACAGCCTGCCAATCATTATACCAAAAATTTAATGGCTGGAGAAGCACTGAGCCATGAAAAATGCAGACTGAAAACTTTCGCCTAATTCTGGCACGTACAAGGTATATCATACCTACCTTACTGTAAAATTAGACGATGAGAGAGGGGTAGGGTTTTGTACGGGCATGAACTCAAATTATTATCCACCAAAATTTCCTCACTGTAAGAGTCCAATTTGATTTCAGGAAATATAATCTAAATGAGATAAAAGTACGAGCTTGTATTATAGTTTCTTCTGCACTTTAAAAAGCAAAAGAAAAATAAAGCCCAGTTGGAGAAGTTAAAACCAATAGAATGTTTCGGTTTTGTTAGAGAGAAAAAAGGATAAAAAAGCCAATATCAAAACTGTTATCCTGTTTTGGTCACCTGTTCATTTTTTCTACTTCTAGGGAAAAACAAAAACAGAAGAAAATAGCAAGGATAAAAGCGATTACCTATTTCAGTTATATATTTTGCTACTTAAGAAAATAGAAACAGGGCTTGTAAGACAGAAAAAGAAAACAAGCGACAGTGTATATACTTCGTTGACAGTCGGTATAAACGACACACTCCAAAGATACATTACTTCCCGTTCTTCAGGGGATAAGCAAGAATATATTATTCAAGTTATTTTACATATAATACATAAAACATATAAATATACTAAGCTGAGGTTAGAAGTAAGTTGCTGAAGATTATAAATATGATTTTTGAAAAGGGGAAGTACCAGACGATTTTAGGAAATGAAAAAAACTTTAGCACATAAAAAGCTGAATATAAATAATCGAAATTACCTTTCCAGGTGCTAGCTCTTTCAAATCTCTTATCGAATATTTTATCGGTAGGTTGGATTTCATCGTAATCTTGCTGAAGGTAAGCGGAAGCATTCCTTATTTCTTCAAATTGGTCTCATGGATTCTGGCAAAAGACTTGACAATTATGGCTCTTCCGCCAAGACGCCTTGGCTCAAGAGCAGCATGTTCTCTAGAACAACTATCGCCTAAAAAGAAAAACAACTGATAAAATAGAAAATGCTTAACGTAGTTTAAATAATTCTTTTTAAATAGTGTACCTGAAAAAGACACATTAAAAAAGGAATATTGTTTTTTCCAACGTAAGTGGTTAGAAAAAGACCAACGCCATCTGATTTTACTAATATTCAAATATAATAATTAATACAGCACTAGTGAACAAATGAAAACAAGAAAAAGGGAAACGATATAAAGTTCAGTTGAAAACTATATAAAAGAGTTGAATCCTGAAGAAGTTTCAAAGAGGGAGGGACGGCAACATGTCTGGATAATGTACTTAAACTAATTAAAAACTAAATTTTAAACTACATCCTCTTTTGTGTAAGAGAACACCCATAAGACACCGCCTATTTCAGAGAAGTAAACCGGTATAATTCTGGCCCCTAAAAAGACTTTTGCCAACACTTTTAACCCGTCTTTTATAATTATATTTTATATTTTATAATCTGGCCGTCCTAGCCGAGTGGATTTGTGCGTTGGATTCGGGATCCTTTGTCTGAGAGGACACGGGTTCGAATCCCAGTGTACCCAATTCGTCAGTTTGGGAAAGGGGTCAGTGGCGTGACTCTGTAAGCTTAGCCAGAGTCGACCCAGCTCTTAATGGGTACCTGGTGAAATCTGGGGAAGGTAAACACGAAGGGTGTGCGACAGCACAGGATGGCTGGCCCCTAACCCCCCATTGCACTTCCTGGCTGAAGAGCCAAGAAACGGAGATCAGCACCGCTGGTAGGGACTGTAAAGTCTAATACCGTATCCTTTTTTTTTATAATTGATTGCCTGTGAACATTAATTCTAGTCTCCAAGAGTTCAATGGATAAACTATAAATAAAGTAGCAACCTACTCTACGGAACTTCATGCAACTTACTAGATTTTAATGCTTTCTTTCTCCAAACAAAAGTTCTCCATTGTGACAACAGAAATGACAATCTATAAAAATCAAGAATTTGGAAATCGATAAACAAGCGATGGAAGTCAATAGAGCAAGTCCAAGTTTGATTGCTTTTTCAAGTAATATTCTTAGAACAAATGAGTATGTCAGCGCTGCCGAATCAATAGATCCAAATAAGAAAACCACACCAAAACCAATTTCGTCTTATTCATATACGATCAAGTTGATTTCAGAGCAATAAGAAGTTATTAAAACAATACTACCTACGAACGATATATCTAGACAAGGAAGAGATAGTAGGTTCTTTTACCTTAAAAGCCAGTCAAAAACAACTCCTGTCCCTGACAAATATTACAAGAAAACAGACTAAACTATTTTAAAAATCGGCAACCTGAATTTTAAATGTCCTACACACAAAAATTTAGACCTCATCTCATTCAATGTTTTGAAAATATACACTGGTAATCGCAAATTAAAATTATTATCTGCAACACAGGTTTCAGTTCAAACACACGGTATCGATGTACACGGTATCGATCAGTAACTTTACAAAATTGCTATATTCCCGCTTTTGTAAAAATATATCATTGGTGGAATAGAACATTTTCTATGGTTTAAACAGTTCGTGGTAAAAAACTGTAGTAAGGAACGACCCGGCTCAATAGTAACTGAAACACTAAAAACGAAATTTTAATACCAATAGTTACATCAGAAGAATTGCATTTTAATTTTGATTTTAAATATATAAGTTTCACAAAGTTTGGTCTTACCCATCAAAAGTTACGAGCCTAAGAAAATTTGCCTTGATTTAGAAAATAGGAGGGAAAATCCCTTAAAAGTAATAGAATTCTTTAGTTATTTTAGTACTGTCACTAATTCTTCCTCATAAAACGAATTTTCCTTCACATCCAAGGTATCACAAACTTTTTATTTTCCTCTATATCTTTTCCTGCAACTCTTTCTCGGTTTACCACATTCTCAAAATATTCTGCCCATCTCTCTTTAACTCTTTCCTTATCACTAATTATGGCCCTGTTCCTGCCTTTAACTGGGACAAGTCCAGATTGACTACTCCCTCTCAATTTATTAACATGCCAGTACAATATTTTACTATTATGTTGTCTAGCTACATCTTCCAGATCGTCGGCAATTTTATCCATTGCCTTTATTCACACCTCCTTAGCTCATATTTTAAAGCTTTCTTATTTATTTTTTCATTTCTTTTGTCTTCATATGATCTATCACTCAGATAATTCTTGTACAAGCCCACTCTCCCGTCAATTAAACATAAAATTGTTTTCCTAAAGTTATTCCATCCATCTTCCACATTGTAAAATTTTTAACTCTCCAGTCTATTATTTAACTGTTCCTGGAAAGTCCTTTGCAAGTTCTCATTCTGGAGTCTACCAACATCATAACTTTCCGGGAGGTTTCTGAGAGTGCGTTACTGTTTATTCTAAGGCGGCAAAGCCTTTCCAGTAGAAAATAGTCATCACTTTTGAAATAGAAAAAAAAATGTATTTTTAGGCACTATTTTTGCTTTAAAGTGGGTGGGGGGCTTTGGATGTTAATCTTCTCCTTCCTCTGAGTATGTTTGCATTTTAAGCTATAGTTTTTCAATAAAAAAATTAAAGAGCCAATATGGCAACAATTTTTGTAAAGTATTAGTTAGAAAAAGAGTTAGGAGTGCTTGGTTTTTGTTTCTTTTATTTTTTTTAATGTTTTGCTTGCTTTGACCCAAATGATCTAGTGATTCCTTTGTTCCTCCACGCTTTCTTTTTTATTCTAACTGGGAAGATAGATTAAAAAAATAAAAAATGGGATGAAAAATCTTAATAAAATAGAATTTATTCCATTTAAACCTCATTAAATCCATTCTATTGCAATAAAAATGAGATAAAAATCGAAAAAAGTCCTTTTTGTAACAACTGAAATAATTTATTCTGTCTTGAGTATGTTTGCATTTTAAGCTATAGTTTTTCAATAAAAAAAATTAAAGAGCCAATCTGGCAACAATTTTTGTAAAGTATTAGTTAGAAAAAGAGTTAGGAGTTCTTGGTTTTTGTTTCTTTTATTTTTTTTTAATGTTTTGCTTGCTTTGACCCAAATGATCTAGTGATTCCTTTGTTCCTCCACGCTTTCTTTTTTATTCTAACTGGGAAGATAGATTAAAAAAATAAAAAATGGGATGAAAAATCTTAATAAAATGGAATTTATTCCATTTAAACCTCATTAAATCCCATTCTATTGCAATAAAAATGAGATAAAAATCGAAAAAAGTCCTTTTTGTAACAACTGAAATAATTTATTCTGTCTTCAATAAAGTAGAAACAACACTAATTTTTATTTTCTACTGTGTTGGGGTGGCGCTTCGCGCCACCCCAACACCAAGTTGGTGGGGGCGCTTCGCGCCCCCCAAGCCCCCCGCGCGCGTAAGTCGTTACGCGCCATATTAGTTACGCGCCATTGTAGTTGTGTCCCTATGTCCCAACTGTGAATATATATATATATATATATATATATATATATATATATATATATATATATATATATATATATATATATATATATATATATATATATATATATATATATATATATATATATATATATATATATATATATATATATATATATATATATATATATATATATATATATATATATATATATATATATATATATATATATATATATATATATATATATATATATATATATATATATATATATATATATATATATATATATATATATATATATATATATATATATATATATATATATATATATATATATATATATATATATATGTTTTTAACTACGTAAAACTTGTGAATATACAACATTCTTTGCTGTCCCATTGTCTGTGCATATAAATAGATTGTCAGGTTTACCGACTCTTGAACATGCAACATATAATGGTCCATGGGAAAACAATCCGTATTCAGATCTATACCTCATGATTCTAATGATTGCCCTTGAGCTTTGTTGATGGTGATAGCTAATCGACCATTCCCTGTGTCGCCATCGTCATTTATATATCCCCCTGTGCCCCCCGGCGTCCCCTTTGTAGTTTTGTCCCTGTGTCCCGGTCGTCATTTATATTCCCTGTGTCCCGGTCGTCATTTGTGTCCCGGTGTCCCAGTCTATGATTTCTCTTTGAGTGTTCCGGGCGTCATTTATATTCCTTGTGTCCCGGTGTCCCGGTCGTCATTTATATCCCCTTGTGCCCCCCGGCGTCCCCGTTGTAGTTGTGTCCCTGTGTCCCGGTCGTCATTTGTATTCCCAGTGTCCCGGTCGTCATTTGTATCCCGGTGTCCCGGTCTGTATATACATTCGTTTTTTAGTTTTGTTTTTCTCCTTTATTTTTCTTTTTTTTTTCTTTTTTATTTTTTAGTTTTTTTAGTTTTTTAGCTTTTTTAGTTTTTTTATTAGTTTTTAGTTTTTTTTTCTTTTAAGTTTTTTTGTAGTTTTTACCTTTTTTTTAGTTTTTTTCGTTTTTTTTTTACTTATGTCCTGGTCGTCATTTATACTCCCTGTGTCCCGGTCGTCATTTGTGTCCCGACGCTTTGTTGATGGTGATTGCTAATCGAACATTCCTTTTGTCCCGGTCGCTTTCTCTTTGAGTGTCGTCATTTATATTCCCTATGTGCCGGTGTCCCGGTCTTCATTTGTGTCCCGATGTAACGGTCTGTAATTTCGTCAGTTGAAAACATGACGTCAGTCGACACACAAACATGACGTCAGCCGACAGACAGACCCACACACACACAGACAACTTATTTTTATATATATAGATATTGTGTATGGGTATGCTGTTTGACCTATGTGATTGTATGGATGAGTAGGGTTAAGGCCTCATTCAAGTGCTGGTCTATATTAATCACTAATTTAGGAAAACAGTCTTTCTTTTCTCCTTCTGTCTTTTTTTTTGTGTGTGTTTGTGCTGTTGCATTGGTGATTTCTCTTTTCATGATATATATATATATATATATATATATATATACTAGCTGTTGGGGTGGCGCTTCGCGCCACCCCAACACCTAGTTGGTGGGGCGCTTCGCGCTCCCCCAAGCCCCCCCGCGCGCGTAAGTCGTTACGCGCCATATTAGTTACGCGCCATTGTAGTTGTGTCCCTGTGTCCCACCTGTGAATATAGATAGATTTATATATGTGTTTCAAACTACGTAAAAATTGCGAATATACAACATTTTTGGCTTTCCCACTACTGGGAGCTTTCCGTTTCCAATTGCTAGCAATTGATCTGAAAATGTTTGACCAGAGTCATCGTTTTGCAATCGGACACGCATATTTGTAGTTGATTTTAATATTTTTACGTGTGCCCATAAATTAGAATTTTTCAGGCAAGCATTCATTTCGTCTGCATAGTTAAACTACGTAAAAATTGCGAATATACAACATTCTTGGCTTTCCCATTGTCTGTGCATATACAAAGCCGTATGTACTAATAATGACGTCATATGCAAACGCTCTTTTTACAAACAAACAAACATGCATACACACAACTCATTTTTATATAGATAGATAGATAGATAGATACAATACAAATTAACTGCGTAAAACTTGCGAATATACAACATTCTTTGCTGTCCAATTGTCGCTGCATATAAATAGATTGTCAGGTTTACCGACCCTCGAACATGCAACGTACAATTGTCCATGGGAAAAACAATCAGTATTAAGATCTATACCACATTTTTCTAATGATTGACCTTGAGCTTTGTTAATGGTGATTGCAAATGCTAATCGAATTGGGAATTGCAATCTTTTAAATTGAAAAGGCAGATCCGTTGGAATCATGGGAATGCGAGGAATAAGAACAGCCTCACCCTCAAAAGGCCCTGTCAAGATTGTGGCCTCTATTAGGTTTTCCATTGTTTTTTTTACGGCAAGTCGCGTGCCATTGCAAAGCTTTGGTGGGTTGATATTGCTTAAAAGTATTATTGGTACGCCTATTTTTAGTTGTAGCACGTGTGGTGGAAACCCTTAAAGATCTATGGAATTTAAAAATTCAGATGGATAATTAACCGCTTCATTTGGTTCCAAAACTGTGTCGACGGACTTGTAAAGGACTGCCTGGTCTCGAATCTTGGTCAAAACAATATTGTTGATTTCGTAGACGTCTATATTTTTGGGTGCGAAAATCGCTCTTTCACTTAGCCATTTATAATTTTTATAATTTTTTGGAATATTCGGAAATACTTTTTCAATCAATTCATTTTTGGACGTCACTAAATTCCAGAAATCAGCAGGTAGTTGTATACGTCCTGAAATTGAGTCTATCATATCATAAATGTCTTTTTGTTCCGACGTTAACTTGGAAATGTTATTTTGTACATACGACAATAGATCACTCGTACTGTAACTTTGTTCACGATCCAATTCTACACATGTCGAAACAGCAGCGATACGGTTAGGTGAAGGTATTCCCAAATCCTGAAGAGGCTTGTTTGCCATACGTACGCACAAATCTTCTATAATAACTAAAGTGTAGTTATAAATTTCTGATGTAAAATCAAAAGTCATATCTGACGTCTCTATCTGTTTTCGATGGAGTATATCTTCGGACATTTTGACTTATATTTTTCCCATAACTCTGTAGGAGCTGATGGAGAGCAAGTTGTTAAAATGATGTCAAACAATGCACGAATTTGACTTGGGGTTGACGTTTCGCACGCGTCATTGATGCAGTTATCCCAGTGTTGGTCATTCTCCAATAAATTCAGAGCTTGGCATGCACTACGGTAAGTGTCATGTACAGTACCGTTTACAGTTCTCAAATACTCAACGGATGTCGGACCGGGTACATTCACCAAAAGCAGGCGTAGAAAGAAGCATTCATGTTGATTGGGGTGAACGGTGTAGAGTCTTCCTATCGTGGTATCTTTGAAGATGGTAGGTTGGCCGTCGACTGACTTACCCTGTTTTCGACGTTCAAATACTTTATTTTTAGTATTCCACGTGTAATACGAAGGCACTTCAGTATAAAGCAGTTTTTTGCAAAAGAATCATTTTTGCAAAGCGAAAAAAAAGCTGTTAATCTTGTATCCGGTGGATTCAGGGCTCTTTGTTGCACGTTGGTTTCCGAGAAATAAACACGTTGACCATTCTGTAAATGTACCGCTAAGTGAACAACAGCTGGACTAGGTTCATGTATCGGAAATGAAAGAATTCGCCAAACAGCTTCATTACTGCTTATGTATCTTCCAGCTTGATATTGTACGATTTCGTCGAAATCTTTGATTTCGGGCAGCAAGCCAAAAACTGCCATGTCACTGCCTTTGTTGACGTATTTACATATGTATTTGATTGCCTTTACGGAGTTACAGTATTCAACGTTTATGTGTGCATTAAATGTTTTTGATAATAATGGGGAATATGGAACAATCCACTGGTTATCTGCTTCGATGGTGGTACCGTTGCCATTGTAGGTTCTTCAGTCATTTTACAATTAGAGATTTCTCTTTCAACGGTCTTCTTACAATTAAAAATTTGTCTTTGAACGATATTCTTAAATACCTGTGTCCTGGTCGTCATTTATATTCCCTGTGTCCCGGCCGTCATTTGTGTCCCGGTATCCCAGTCTGTAATTTCTCTTAGAGTGTCCCGGTCGTTATTTATATTCCCTCTGTCCCGGTCGTCATTTGTGTTCCGGTCTGTAATTTCTCTTTGAGTGTTTTTTCTTTTTAGTATTTTTTAGTTTTTTACATTTTTTCTTTTTTCAGTTTTCTTTTTCTTCTTTATTTTTCAGCTTCACTATGAAATACATATCGCCGAACCTTTGTTTTTTTAACTAAAATCTGGTAGGTATTGATGACCTTATCCAAGTCAAAATCCCAAACCCAATCATCATCGCTATCATTTTCAGTTTTGATATGTTTTGACTCTCGCTGTCCAGGTGGATCTTCATCTAACTGCGCGGTTTTGCGTTCTTTAGCCTCAAGCCTGTTTCCTTGCTGTTCTTTTGATTCCTCGGCACGCTTTCTTTCCTGACTTTCTCTATCAGCAGCAAGTTTTTTGGCATAGACTCTTTGAGCATCTTCATCGGCTTTTGCCATTGTAAGTTCATCAGTCATTTTAAACTTAAACATTGATAGATTTCTACGTGAACATATATGTCTTAAATATCTTTAATGACGTCACCGTCATAGCAAAAATGACGACAACTAACTTCATGACGTCAGTCGACACAGAAACATGACGTCACCTGAAAGACAGACACACAACCAGACAACTTATTTTTATATATATAGATTTTATATGCTCTTATCTAGTCTTAAAAAGGTTGCACCATGCACCCTAGAAACGAAGTCTTTCCCCCCAAGGGTTTATTCTATTTGCACTTCATGAAGGTTACCGATATATAGGGCAAGGCTTACAAAGCAGGTGGGAAACCCTGAAAAATTTTGCTATGTTGCCAAGACTGGCTAATGAGAAAAAAAATGTCTTTTGTTGCTGATTCAGGAATAGGAACTATTATTTCGATTAGTCTTAATTTTATAATGTTATTTTGAAACCAAATTTGAGGAGTTTTTGAGAAATGGCCTGCAACCCCTAAAATGTGGCTTTGACCAAAACATAAAGTATGCCATTGAAATTACCATGGCCGCAACTCGTATATAGGGTACTTCCGCTTCAAGGAACAGTCCCCTGGTTTGAACAACAAGGAATATCACTTTTTTGTATGAATAGCACTGATATATCCTCCTTTTTCCTTTTTCCCCCTCCATTGCTAGCGGGGCACTGGAATGTCATGTAAAGTTATTTAAGGTTTTTTTTTCTGCGAGTTTCTGCAATTAACAAACATAATGTTAAAATGAAACCAATTTTTTGACAAAAACTGCATCTTTGTATACCCGATTAGGAATGATGTCATAACCATAGGTTACAACCATAAATGACGCTATAGTAAAATCACATGTTGACATTACTTGTAATGACGTCAGTACACGTAATGACGTCAGTACACATATAAAACAATTAACTAATCCAGTTAACTCAATTATTAAAGTTTGTAAATGGTGAACTAACGATAAAATGAAGATTTTTATGTTTTTACTATTTTTACTTATTTTTGTCCATACTCTTTGTGAAACGCCTCAACTTGGCAACAACAATGGTAAAGAAGAACCAGATGGGTCAGGGATTCTATCTGAAATTTTATTACCGACGATACTATTAATAGTCTTGATGTCAATTGGCACTGGTGTTGCTTGTCTCCGACTAGCTAAAAAAATTAACGCACTACAGAGCCAACTTGAACTCTCCGTGGAAAAAGTCAAAGTTCTGATAAACGAAAAAGCTTCAATTAAAAAGAAGGAAATTTCACTTCAGGAAAAATTGTGTGGAGATGCGGTAACTTACTTAGCCTGCTGTAGTTTACTTAAAAGCAAACTAGAGGAATTAACGGCTGAAATGGATTTGGTCACGAGAGAAAAGGCCTACTGTGACCACCTTCAGTCACAGAGGGAATCATTATTCAGAATATCTGACGAGCAAAATAAAATGATTGAAATTTTGATGCAAAATTTGTGTGCTAAAAAGCAAGAAAGTGACGCTTTCCAAAAGCAATTGACTGATTATAAAAGTAGATATTGGACGATTGAAGTCGAACTAGCAAACGCTTTGAAAAAAATAGCTCAACTTGGAGCTGCTGAGACCGAGTGCTCACAACTTAATAAAAAATGCTATCTTCAGGTCACAGCCCAATCTTTCGAAAATGAAAAATTAAAAGTAGAATCTAGCCCTAGTGATGAAAAGTTGAAAAACAACCTGTCCCTTAAAGCCCCATTAAATAAACTTCAGTCAATAAGAGGTTATGTCCCTACAGGTCAAATGGACGCTCTGCTTCATGCAGAGAAAATCAGAACCAAAATAAATATTGCAACAGAAGAGCGTAATGCCCTGACAGAGTGTGAAAAACTGACAATTACAATGAATCAAAGTCAAGAATGCTACCTAGCTACAGAGGAAAATAATAGACGACTGGAGTTGCGAAATCAGGAATTGCACAGGGAGTGTGCTGATTTAAGAAAAAATTTGAATGAGATGGCTTCCCAAATGAGACACGCTAACTATAACGTCCCTGACTTTTTACTTAGTTTTACCTATTTTCACTTGCTGCCGTACTTTGGCCCTACTTTGGCCCCTCCATTTAATTTAATTCACTGTGACAAGCAAAGAACTTCAAATTCTATGAGAGCCTTGTTGCCTCAGAGTCACCTGGCATGCCAGCAGGCAGAAGCGTCACCCAGCAGCAGGCAAAATATCATTTTACACTGAAATAGTTTTAGTGTTTATGCAATGAAAGGAATGCATGAAAGAGGGGGAAGGGCTGTACAGTGCTTTGGCCCCTCCATTTAATTTACCTTACTCTGACGACCGAGGAACTCTGAGTTCCATGAGAGCCTATTCGCCTCAGAGTCACCCAGCAGGCCAGCAGGCAGAAGCATCACCAAGCAGCAGGCAAAAACATCATTTTACACTGAAGTAGCTTTAGTGTTTATACCATGAAAGAAAGGCATGCAAGAGGGGAAAGGCTGTACTTATTCTCCACGAACCCAACTTGAGACGCCTCCGAGAATGTCTACTTCTACTATATATAATCGGCAACTTCCAGTATAGCTATTGGTTAGTTTACCAATTGGAAAAGTTAAAGTTTCAAAGAAAATTTAATAAGCCAAAATTTAATCTGCAATTTTATAGCGACAAGCATTAATTTTATACTATTTGTATCCGTAAACAAATAAATAGGTTTAAAGCTGAATTTTTCTTTGTGTTATAATCGATTGTTTTTTTTTAAGAAATATATTTAGTAAAAATTCATTCTGCAGTAAAAACATGTGCCTACAGCTCTTAGCCAGTGACCTCATCGTGGTTTAATCTTTGATAACACTTTTTAACTTCATCCCTATGGATTATTTGAGAGACTCGCAGATGTATTAGCTTCTTCTTGATTGCTTTCATCACTCACGTACATGCTCCTTATTCGGCTTGTTTTTGCTTCTCGATAGCGTTGGTCACTTGAATGTCTTTGCTCTTCTCTGTCATTTATTGCTTTAGGATTTATTCTCTGAAAATTTGGATCGCAAGAATACTTAGCGATCGTTATGTGTGCTCGCGTACGGTTCCATTCAACGGCCTTTCTATCTCTTTCAAAACAACTTGTCTTATATTCTAGAATAAGGAGCGAATCTCCAGCAATTTTATTGGGGGCGGCAAGAGGGGTCCATATCTGGATAGTCAATGGACATGGGCTATATACATTTTTTTCCAAATTATTGGGGGAAAACTGCCCTCCTCCCCCCTCAACGACGCCCCTGTCTATAATATTATGTTTATTCTTGCTCCAGTGCTGTTTTCTTGCTGCAGATGTTCCAGTTGGTTGGTTCTGATACTTTTTTTTGTATAGCTTGCTGTCTTGACATGTTTTCAATTTATATTTTACACTCCCCCTCCCTTATCCCCGTTAACATATTGAAGACGCGCCTGTAGTGAGATATAAAAAAAACATTAGGTAGCTTTTATTTTGGTATCAAGCTTATAGCATTGCTTTTTAGTGAAACAGAAGTATGAAAAAAAGGAAAAATATATAGTTAAGAAAATAGTTGAGTTAATTTTTTTTAAACAGAAATCCTCGTATAAATCTATCTATGAATATTTTCATCCTGACAACCACGAAGAAATGGCAACAGTGCTGAATTCTGCGCTAGATCTCCTTGTAAGGCTGCTCTAGTGGGATTAGACAATATTAACTGTTTTTCTCACTAAAATTTATGCGTATCTCTTTAAAAAAAATGCCGATGTTTTACATTCCAAATTTTATAATTAATTTTTTTTTTAATTTAAGATTTGACTTTTTTGGAATTAGAAAATGCTGACATAATATTGTCGCAATGCTAATTGAGAAAAAATTGAGCCAATTACAGAAACTATTTATAATACCTGTTTCTGTCCAAGACTGATTTCCATTTTGCTTATAAGGTATTTTTTTTATGTTAATCATTTGTACGTTTAATATTTTTATACACGGATCAAATAAAGAATTTTTATTAAATTCTTTGCCAAACGATGCTACAATAGTGCTGAATAAACAATTACCATGTTGTCTGTGAAGATAAAGAACCTTCCGAGCCGTTGCTTGGGCATAGGACGTCGTCGTTACTTGAGCCGTTGCTTGGGTTCAATTACTTTGCTTATTTTACAGGGACAAGTATGTCTCCTAACCTTGGGGAAGCGGGAATTGACCCGCTTGGGGAAGCGGGGAAGGCTAGAAGTTCCCAAGCAAAACATTAATCTACTATACTATCACAGGTTTATTGTCTACGAGGCTTTAAACTATTCTTAATATTTACTGAAGTTTGTATTATGTTCTTAAATAATAAATACTTTTTTATTATCGTAAGCATATTGTCATAAGCATATTTTTGTTGTCATAAGCATAATAAAACATTTTTTATTGGCTAGCATATTGCGCTAGCACACAGCTAACAGGAGACGTCACACGGCAATAAAATATAGCACACAGTAAATTGAAATAAATATAAAAATGAGCTGTCAAAACTTTTTTAAGAGGTACTTCATCGTAATGCTTCACAGAGTGCCTCACAAAGGCCGATGGATATCGTTTTAATGCGGCTTGGGGTGAAGGACAAGGAAATTTGGTGTGACGAAATGAAGACTGTTCGACGTGTTTTTGGCCGACCGTTTTAGAGATCTTGAAAACCTGGTAAGATTTTGCGATGGGCATCAGATTTGGGTATTTTTTTTTTATCGAAAACACATCCTAAGATTGTGACGCCTTTCAGATAGCTTCTGAAACCTCAGTGTTTGCAAGTTATCCTCGCAGAACAAGTAATTTGCGCTCATAGAACGGTTAATATGCCCCAAGCATTTAGTGGCACGTTTACTCCTACTACTAGTAACAATCTTCCTATATCCCAATCTATCCAAAGTATCCCTCTTTACACCATCCCTGGATTTTCCCATTTCCTTTAAATCTTTCTTTATGACATCCTCTTTCCCCAACTGTGGACAACCTGCTTTCCGTTTAGCCCTAGACGGCTGGTCGAAAACAGTAATCTTTGGCAATATGTCATCCTTCATTCACAGAACGTGCCCTAACCATCTCAACTTTTCTCTCATTATAGCCTTAGAAAGCGGGATTGAACCACACTTTTCGTACAGCCTACTGTTTGAAATACAGTCAGTCAGCCGGATATCCAGAACAGTTCGTAGGCAATTTCTCTGGAAAATATCTAGTAAATCTTCATCCGCTTTTCGGAGCGCCCATGCTTCAGAGCATGTTCAGAGCTTCCAATATTCTAATCTCGGTTTTCAGACTTATCTCACTGCTCTTCCAAACTTGTTTCAACTGTAATAGAACACCCTGAGCCTTGGTTATTCCACTTTTAACATCTTCACTGCTCCCACCGTCTTTACTAATAATACTACCAAGGTAAGTGAACTGTCCACCTCATCAATTATTTCGTTGCTCAATGTCACCTTTTCATCTTAACCTATTCCTAGCCTTTGTGACTTAGTCTTCTTAACACTTATTTTTAAATATATTCTAGCACCCAAAACTCGCAAAACCTCTAAAAATTCATTCATAATACTCACTCTTTCATCTAGGATGCTTAAATCATCAGTATAATCTAAGTCCAGGAGGTTTTTTCCTCCCCATTTGATTCCGTGTTCTCCTACTGCCTTTTCTGTGCTTTAAGAAGCACCTGTAGTGAGATATGAAAAAACATTAGGTAGCTTTTATTTTGGTATTAAGCTTATAGCATTGCTTTTTAGTGAAACAGAAGTATGACAAAAAGGAAAAATATACAGTTAAGAAAATAGTTGAGATTATTTTTTCTAAACAGAAATTTCTAAACAGAAGACAAAATCTATCAGAATGATCCAGATAAAGAGGGATAGAACCAATCCTGCTTAACTTCTGATTTAATACGAAAGCAGCTGCTAGCCTCATTTCCTACCTTAACCGTTGCAGTGTTATTCTCGTACATAGCACTAACCGCTTAATGTATTTGTCCGGTATAACATACAAGCGTAAAACCTTTGCTAAAGCTCTTTTATTAATAGAATCGAACACTTGCCCATAATCTACAAAACTTAGGACCAAAGGTGTCCTCAAATTTTGAGTTACCGAGGAACATATCTAATATCTAAAGATAAAAAGAAAGGGAAAATGAATAAAACTGGAAACATATATTGTACACTTTTTACTTTTTTATATACAGGGGTGCCAGCTTTATCACTCCTTCTACCCATGTAAAAAGAACATTCCCAAGTGGAGAGAAAAATTAATTTGGCTATTTAAAATAAATAGACCATAATTAGATTATAATCATGCATATACAATTTTCTTTAATATTTCTAATTTATTAGCTTTATAACCTATGTCCGAACCTAAATTATGTACATAATAGTTTACAGAAACAAAATCACACATGAATTTTACTTACAGTTAAAGGAACAAATAGACAGGGTCCCAGGTAGAAATACGGAAATTTTAGTAGAAGATTTTATTGCCCAGGTCGGTACAAATAAGGATAGATGGTATCCTAGCCTAAGTAAATCTGGTTTAGGAAAAGAAGACAGTCATGGCTACAGACTTTTGTAGGTATAGCAATCTAGTTATAACCAATACGGTGTTTGATAAAATGGCCCGTCAGTTGACATAGTATTCATGTTATGATATTTGGTAGTATGATATTTGGTAAGTTATGATATTGGTAGACTCCAGAATGAGAATTTGAGAGGAACTTCCCAGGAACAGTTGAGTACTAAACATGATAAAATTTGATAGTGTGGAAGATGGTTAGAATAATTTTAGAAAAACAATATGTAAAGCTGCTGATGGTGTCTTAAGGAAGAAAGTTAAGGCTGCGGCTAGGAATATTAGTGAAAAAGCTTTATGTATAATAGAGAGGAGAAGGGACTGAGTGATAGATCATATAGAAACAAAAGAAATGTAAAGAAAGCGGAGAAAGCATTCAAATATGAGCTAAGGAGGTGTGAAGTGGAGGAAACGGATAAAATTGCTGAGAATCTGGAAGATGCAGCTAGAGGGCATACTGGCAAATTTTGAGGGTGTAGTCAATCCGAGCAATTCCTATGTCTTGCGATATATTCCCCTCGTGCCGAAGGTCCCCATTAAATACCTCATCGCATTTTAGTGTTGACTCATTTTACCCTTCCAAATATTATTAAGCCCATTTCATTACGACTGGATTCAGATTATGTCCTTTATACAGGTTATTTTTCCCTAGCGTGGTGATTTATATCAGTAATAGTTTATATTTTTGTTTATTATACTAAATAAAGTAAAAAGGTGTCATATTTTCTTTCTTCCCGCCAACAAAATTTTTTTTAACCATTATAATACACAGCCTTTAAGTTATACGCTTAAGATTATACACTTAGATAATCCTCTTGTTTATCAGCCACTATAAGTTTTAATCTTCTCAGCCACTATCTCTTCATATTTGTTTTAATAAACTTCTACATTTTACCTTGTACTCGCCAGCTAGACAACAATTTTGAAGAACTTTCTTTTCTTGTATCAAACTTAGTACCTGCATACCTACGTCAAAGCCAAGCTGTAATTTTATTTCAGATCTTACCCTTTCTTTTTTCCATGAAAAACTTACCGTAATTTTCATCACTGATGACGTCCCAGCTGATTTCATTAGCTTTATAGTGTCTAGCCGTTTCTGGAACTGTGCCCCAATCGTTTTTTTAGATAATCCCATACTTTATTCATTTCAACATTCTCTGCGTCAATAGTTCTGAAAAAAGAAGAAAATGAATGAAATCCTCATTTCCTATTCCAAATAAATCTTAGCAGAAAAGAGGATTCAATGAAAGCCAATTCTAATGACGATTCCCCAGTAAATTTATTAATTCTATTCTAAATTGTATTCTGGCGTCGAATAGCGTGAAGGCTTAATCAAACAGTTTGTGGTAACGTACTGTAAGTAAGGAGTGACCAGGCTCAACTATTTTCAAAAAAAAACCTAAAAGTCATAGAATCTTAATGAGGATCGCACCATAAGATTCAGCGTGTCAGAAAACCCCACTATTTTTTTTTCCAGAAGAAAGATCACGGATGCGTATTTATTTTTTAGTTTTTTTATAGAAATTTCACAGGGGTTATCGTATCGACCCACTGTTCCTAAAATATCGTAATGGGGCTCATTTTAACAGACATTTAAAGTTCTAGTGCATTTTTTAAGTGACCCGAAAATTGGAGGGCAACTAGGTCCCCTCCCACGCTCATTTCCCCCAAGTCACCCGATCAAATTTTTGAGATAACTGTTTTTTTAGTATAGTTGAGAATTCTAATAGCTATGTCTTTGAGGATGATCTAATCCACCACAGTCCCCAGGGGAAAGGCTGTAAATTAGGAACTTTGCCCATTGCTAACATATAGTATTGGTTATTGGGATATTACAAACGTTTTCAGGGGGATTTTTCTCATGAGGGTGAGGATGTTACAAGGTTGACTCTTTCCATGGAGGACTTTCTCACAGGGAAGGCAATTTTTCCATGAAAGGGGCACAGGATTTCCCAGCATTATTTAAAAAAAAGATCAGAAATTATACAAAAAAAACAAGATTTTTCAACATTAAAGTAAGGAGCAACATTAAAACTTAGAACAAACAGAAATTACTACGTATATGAGGGGCTCAACCCCTTGTCAATACTTTAGGCTCTTCACGCTAAAGTTTTTTTTAGTACTTTCAAAAGAGCTATTTATTCTAACTAAACGGCCTTTGTGATTCAGGGGTCATTCTTATAGAATTGGAACAAAATTTTAACTTTAGAATGAAGAGTAAGGTATTGACGAGGGGGCGAACAAAAATCAAAACTCAAAACGAACAAAAATTAACATGAGTACGGTTTATAACCTCTATGCCTTCTCAATGCCAGAACACAATTTGCGCTTTGCTCAAAATTAAATAAAAAAAACAAGTTTTTGTTAACTGAAAGTAAGGAGCGACATTAATACTTAAAACGAACAGAGATTATTTCGTATATGAAAGGGGCTGCTTCCTCCTGAACGTCCCGCTCTTTACGCTAAAGTTTGACTCTTTTGGGTCGATACGATCACCCCTGGGAAAAAAAACAACAAAAAAACAAACAAAAAAGCACGCATCCGTGATCTGTATTCTAGCAAAAAATGCAAAATTCCACATTTATAGATAGGAGCTTTAAACTTCTACAATAGGGTTTTCTAAAACGCTAAATCAGATGGTGTGATTTTCGCTAAGATTGTATGACCTTTAGGGGGTGTTTACCCCTATTTTCGAAAATGAGCAAATTTTCTCAGGCTCGTAACTTTTGATGGGTGAAACTAATCTTGATGAAACTTATATATTTGAATTTAGCATTAAAATCCGATTCTTTTGATGTAACTATTGGTATCGAAATTCCATTTTTTAGAATTTTGTTTACTATTGAGCCGGGTCGCTCCTTACTACAGTTCGTTACCACGAGCTGTTTGACAAATTCAAAACGTTTGAAATGTTTTCACCTTTCTTACTTTCATAAATGAAAAATTATAAAAGCTTATAATTTTGACAAACTGACAAACAAGATTCAGTTGCTTTTTTTCAGTAAAGCACAAATTCACAAATTGTTCTGGTCTTGAGAAGGCAAAGGGGTTATCAGCCTTGCTCATGCTAATTTTTGTACGTTTTGAGTTTGACTCGGGGATTTATTTTAATTTCTGTTCGTTTTGAGTTTCATTTATTTATTGATAGTGATTAATGATAGTTTCATGCTTGAAAGATTATTTGAATTTATTTTTTCTTATTCTTGGCTTAATGAAACTCTTTATTTTTCTTTGAAAAACTTGTCTTGTGGAGAAAGTTTTTTAAATTAATCTGTATCAAAATTATGCTTAATCTATGTTAATCTTTATCAAAATTACGTTTTTTAGAGTCTCGGTTACTATCGGACCGAGTTGCTTAATACAGTTCATTACCACGAACTATTCAACAAAATGAAGGCTTAATTAATTGGGAATGAACATTTAGAACTTCCAAAAAAAATCTTGTGTTTTCGAAAAGCAGTTTTTGACGTTTTAGTTTATTTTAACCATTTATTATTGAAAAATATTTGCTTCTGAATTAAAGATTGACGTAGAAAAATGCAATTGCTTGAACAACAAATTACGGTAACTAATCGTTGAATTGAATTTACTTGAAAATAACAAATCTAATTATTGAATTAACACCACAATCGTGCATCCTAGTTGTATACAATATATCTGCCAAGTTTTCCAATTAACTTAATTGTTTCGAGCAAAAAATTTGATTTTTCAAATGCACAAGCAAAAGTCAAGTAGGCAGTAAACTCACATTCCAACGTCAACTCTTTTTCGCCACTTTCTAGATAAGATATCTAAATTATGGGAGAAAGGGAGCCGTTCTCCCTATATTCGATAGTTTGACTTCAATTTATTACTTATCTAGACCAGACTTAGCGTTTCAGAAAAGTTTCGATATCTGGCTTTGGCATGAATAGGTGTTTTTATGCCTACAAAAATTTTCCGTCAGAGTTCTTTAGAATAATTTCCTACAGTGGACATAAAGAGAAGACATACAGTTGTCAAATAGATCAGGCATATTCATTTCAGCTCATTGATGGAATATATTTATGATTTTATAGATAATTCTTGGGGCGATTCTACTTGGGACGGTTTTTATATGCTTCAGTACTCAATCTCAACACCATCAAGAAGAAAAAATGTCGGTACTGCAACTGAAAACACGGTATGTTTCAAAAAAAAAATTTCATTAAATCAAAAATGATAAATGACTAATTTGCTTTTTTTCTTATTATTTATAACTATTAATTAGTAAGCCTACAAAAGTATATTATCCATAATTACAAAAGAATGTTTGTCTAAGCCTACAAGATATAGCAAGGACAACTTTCATACATTTTTAAACATCCACAAACATATTCGAAACCAAATGATATGCTGAAATCCAATTAGACGAATCGATCTCTCGCTGTTTAAAGGTGGACGCCTGAGAAAGAATACTTAAAAACAAGCTTGTTTCGCCACTGTATATCTATCTGGAATAATATCCCTTCGTATTGTATATTCTTCGAGCTAGGGTTCAGCCAATGCATAAATCCTAGTGAGTATTAAATAAAAAAACAAGTTTTTTTAAATGAAAGTTAGGAGCAACATTAAAACTTAAAACGAACAGAAATTACTCTGTATATGAAAGGGGCTTTTCCTCCTCAACGCCCCGCTCTTTACGCTACAGTTTGACTCTTTCTCTTAACACTACTTTTTTTAAACAGTAAGAAACTGTAAGAAAACAGCAAATTACTTTTGCTGTTCGCCTCGTGACTTTTGATGGGTAAGATTAATCTTGATGAAACTTATATATTTAAAATCAGCATTAAAATGCGATTCTTTTGATGTAACTATTGATATCAAAATTCAAGTTTTTAGAGTTTCGGTTACTATTGAGCCGGGTCGCTCCTTACTACAGTTCGCTACCACGAACTGCTTGAAACTGGGTAAACGCTTTTAGCGTACATAAGACCGCCCCATTGGGCTGGTGCTGCGAAAATGTTATCAAAAGAATAAAAAAAAGAATAATAATGGAACTGAATACAATATAGGTTTGTTTTTGTGTGGCCTGCACATAAATGGGTAAATAATAATAATTTATTTGTTACCCGCCTGTTTTGACAATTTAAGCGAAGTAACAACGCTAAGGAAATAAAAACAAAATAACACAGACAATACAATCAATACAATCTAATCAAAGGGTGGTAAGGACCCAAATATATCACTCTTCATATTATTGACTTACCAATAAAGTGAACATACCACTCAATGCCTTTTTATGCTCTTTACGAATGCAATAGTCGCTTCTATCGTAAATTCAAATTTATGCACTTTTTGACCTAACCTGACTATAAATAATTTTGGCACAGAGAAAATGTAGTATTATTTGTCGAAACGACCGAGAAAACGGTGCTGAGAAAGTGTAATATTATTTTGTCAAAAACGACCGACAACTCATACTTTGAGTCATTCAAAATTCGTCATTTTTAAGAGCTCAAAAAGTGCTTAAATTTGAATTTGCAATAGAAGCGATTATTATGTTCATAAAGAGCATGAAAAGGCATCAAGTGGTATGTTCACTTTATTGGTAAGTCAATAAAATGAACAATGGTATATTTACCACTAAATGACAGGAATAAATCTAGCAGAAATTGGGGGAAATTCTATGTTTCCTAAGAAAGTGGGTAAGTAGCTTCCCACTTTCTAACTTGAGAGTCAAAATGTAGGAAATATTCCCTTATTCGACCTGTACAAATAGTGGAGGCAATTGCTGAAAAAGAAAATTAATCTATTTTTGCTATCAGACCTACTAATTAAACCCGGCAAAACGGACAGTAGCATACTGTGAGTTCCAAAACAAGTTATAAGAGAAAGAGAGAGAGACAAAAAAACAGGATTAAACATGAAATTGTCAGAAATAAACATAGACATGCCCAAAATAATAAGAAATATCTCGTATTATTTTTTTGAATATGATTCAGATAGACATACCCCAAGCGATCCTATATAATTTGATGGCTTCCCTTGTATTGTGGAAACAATAGTTTTTAACATTAAACGTTACTTTTTAAGCGCTAAAGTTTTTTTTTACAAAAATTAAATTTAAGTGCAAAGAGCGGAATTATAAAACTGTTTACTTTTTAATTAATATTAATGTATGTTCCGACTTAGGTACTTTAAAAAATGACACTAAATGCGTCTTTGAATTCACATTATGTTATTTAAAAATATGTAAATTGACTATTTATTTAATAAATAATGGAATTTTTTTCCTTATCATATAGAAGTTAAGGCATACACGCCACGATTGGAACAAACAAATACTCAATGCGTCAAGCTAAAAGAATAAAGTCAATATTAATGCCGCGTTTTATTTGAGACAAGATAGTTTCAGTTTGGGCTACCGTTTCCAGTCTTGTTTCGCATAATTTTGTTTTATTTGAGCCTTCGTCTTGTTTCGTTTCGGTACTGCCTTTGACAAATAAAACGCTGGAAAAGAGATAGGCAGCTTACTGGCAAAAGTTTTCAAAATCCACAAATGCATCTTAGGCTAGGTTAGATCAAAAAGTGCTTAAATTTGAATTTGCAATAGAAGCGATTATTATATTTGTAAAGAGCATAAAAAAAGGCATCGAGTGGTATTTCCACTTTATTGGTAAGTCAATAATATGAACTGTCATACATTTACCCATCTGGGAATGTTGAAAGTGAAATCTGGCTTTTTAGGATTCAAAAAGACACAAAGTATTGTAATTTGTCAAAGCCAAGGGGTATTACCTTACAGTAGGCACAGAAAAATAGTGCTGTACACATATCTGGAAACATACATCCACTAGGTAAATATTTTCTGCCGCCATTTTCATGAAACAAGGGGTGAAACTATCTGGACGAACAAGTTTCGATTTTTGGAATCTAGTTACGGAAAACGGTACGGTCCCTTACGGGATACTGCAAATAAAACGGCTTTGAACTTACTAAATACGTAAAATAGGCTATTAAGGAAACAAGGTTTACCAAATCAAGACAAAATTATTCAGTGACAAATTTCTTTTTTTGCAGGTTTATTCCTATTTATATACGCAAAGAAAAAATTGTTTTACACACAGTTTAGAATTGTTATTTTCGCACCCCTATAATAATACTAAAATATAATATACGCACTTTCGTTTTACGAATAACGTTATAAAGCTCTTATATAACCAGTTTCCAGTGCAATAAAGAACTTAATAACGACGTGCAAGAATTTTTATTATTTATTTAATGACTTGACAGAGCAAGCAAAAAAAAGCCGAGGGTCTTCCTCGTTCGTATGCGTCGGTAGTTAACTTTTCCTGAGTTGAAAACTGTCAGAGATAGCCATTCTTTTTCATAAAAAATATAACTTCTGATTGTTTCTTGTCAAAATTTAATGTAAACAAACAAATTCCTTTGAAAGAAAGAAAAGAGCGACTTTAAAACTTAACAAGAACCCAAATCATGTGCATGATCGAGCCTCGCCACCCTCAGATCTCCGGTCTTTATGCTTAAGTTTGACAAATATTTTCTAGAAAATATTTCAGAATGTTTAAATGTTTCTTATTAACCAAACCTTTCAAAAAATCCAAACAAAAATTTGTTGTTTAAAGCAAACATTGGTTTAACAACAAATGCTATTTTGTTGTTTTTTGTTTTTTTTACTTTTTTAAAGGAAATGTTATTGTAAACAACCTCAAGAATTTCATCCTTGAAGCATTGTGGAACAAATTTTTTTAAGTTTTTACTAAATTACTCTTGATTCGGAACATTCATTCTTCAAGAAATAAAGATGATAAGTGAAATTTATGTGTCAAGAGTGGGACAGATGAGGAAACCCTCCCCCCTTGAGCTACAGGGTGATTTCAGTATTTCTTAAGATTAAAAGTTGCTGCTCAAATTTGTTTTAAAACATTTGCTTTTTATTTAGTTTGTGCGGGTTTTTTCAATACCAGATTTGACATTATCTTAAATGCCACTGGCCTGAGAATTTGTGAGGAGCTGTCCCTGTCCTACCAGTCGCATCTTTTTGACGCTGATTTCAACTTTGTAAAATGTTCAACTTCGACTTCGATTTCAACTTCGAAAATAAGAGCTCATTTATTTATTATAACTTAACACAAAAGAATAGGATACTGATAAGTATTAGTGATACAGACAACCACATAAAACGTTTTTCACCTTAAATTCTACTTCTTATCAAAATTTTTCAAAATTTAAGAACTTTCGTTTCCTGTTAAAATTTGTCACTTCCGCAAAAAGAGACAAGCTATCAACCATGAGCCTTAGAACGATTAGTGCAAACATACTGCTCCGAATGGAAGAATTTTAGAGAATACACCGCACCACCCTATATATTGATCAGAAAAACCCCTGGCTGAAAGTTTTAAAATTCGAGCCAAAAAATTCAGATTGTAAGTTTTAGGCATCTTCCCCCTCCCTCTAAAAATCAACAGACAAGTTGTTTTTATTAAAGGCTTAAAGATTAGGACTGTATGCTGTTGTGCCATTTGAACCCGAATGTATAATATTTTTTTTCAATTGGTTCCCCAAAAAATGGGTCCGAAAAAAGGACATAAAAACTTTTCTAACAGTTGAAACCTACATACGTAAGTCATCCTCTAAATGTCATAGAATCTGAACGAAAATCACACCATCAGATTTAGCGTATCAGAAAACCCTACTGAAGAAGTTTCAAGCTCCTATCTACAAAAAAGTGGAATTTTGTATTTTTTTTTTGCCAAAAGATAGATCACGGATGCGTGTTTGTTTATTTGCTTGTTTGTTGTTTTTTCCCCTGGGGGGTGGTCGCATCGACCCAGTGGTCCTAGAATGTCGCTTGGCTCCGCACCCATTTTCTCCCAAAATCACCAGATCAAAATTTTGAGAACCATTCTGTTGAGCATAGTCAAAAACTTGATAGCTATTACTTTGGGGACGACTTAATCCCCCACAGTCCTTGGAGGAGGGGCTGCAAGTTACAAACTTTGACCATTGTTTACATATAGTAATTGTTATTGGGGCGTGTACAGAAGTTTTCAGGGGAAATTTTTCACGATAAATGGGGAGGAGGGGGATAGGTGGGAGGATCTTTCCATGGATGAATTTACCATGAGGGAAGAGAATTTCCATGAAGGGGGCGCAGGATTTTCCAGCATTATTAAAAAAAAAAGTGCATTAAAACTTAAAACGAACAGAAAATATTACGTATATAAGGGGTTTGGTCTCCTCCACGATACCTTGCTCTTTACGCTAAAGCTTTTTTAGTAATTTCAACTATTTACTCTACGGCCTTTGTGGTTCAGGTCATTCTTAAGGATTTGGGAAGAAATTCAAGCTCTAGTATAAAGAGTGAGGTATTGATGAGGGGTGAAACCCCTCATATACGTAATAAAAATACACAAATATGGAAGTTCGTTACGTAAGTTAATTCATAAGTTACGTATGTTTATTACTAACAAAAACATTCGTAAAAAAACAAATTAGTTGGACTTTTAAGTAAGTAAAAATTGGATGGTAAATAGGCGTCCTCCAACACCCCATTTTTTCTTATCAAAATCGTCCAATCAAAACTATAAGAAAAAGATTCAGTAGAAAAAATAATATGCAAATTTTGTATGAATTATTCATGTGCGGTGAGCCAAAATCAAAACATGTATAAATTCAAAAACGTTCAGAAATTACATAAAAAAAAAATTTCTTTTTAACTTTACGCTAAAGGTTTTTATTTTTTTAAAAGTAGAGTTGTGAGGGAGTCAAACTTTAGCGTAAAGAGCGAGGCGTCGAGGAGGGGACAACCCCTTTCATATACGGAATAATTTCTGCTCGTTTTAAGTTTTAATGTCGCTCTTTATTTACAGTTAAAATTACTTGTTTTTTTTATTTAGTTAATCCTCCTTCAAAAAAAAAAAACCTGGAAAATTTGATTTTGACTGTTTTGTCGTAAGTGATAAAAGTTGACACGAATGAAATGGTCTTTATTCATTGACTAATGTTTAGGTATGTGCTTTTTATGCTGTTTTAATCCAAAATTTTTCCTCCTGTTTTATATACCTGAAATTAGCAAAATTTTTCGTGCGCGAACAGGGCCTGCATACAATTAAATTTCATGGTTGCAGCATTAGGGTTGAGCCAAATGATGTTTGGGTGGATGGGGGTGGAATCGCATGAGGATTTAGCTAACTGAGGGTCAAATTGCATGCAGATAATTAGGATGGAGGTTAAGGTGAAAGGATGTAGAGTTAAACGGGTTTTTAGTTAGACGGGGGTGATGTTCATGGAGGTTAAGCTAATTAAGGTCGAGTTAAGCAAGAGTTAAATTGCACGTGGTTTGATTTGAATGGGGGTCGAAATGCACGCTGGTCGGGTTCAATCGGGGTCGAGTTGCACATGGGTTGAGTCGCAAGCGGTTGAGTTGAATAAAAGTTGAGTTAAGCGGGGGTTCAGTAGAATGAGGTCATAGTTAAATGGATTGAGTTGAATGGAGTTCAGTCAAAAAGGGTTCATTTACAGGCAAACCAGAAGAAAACAACGAAAAAAATATTAGTTTGCCCGAAAATGAGGTCTAAAAAGGAAAAAAAATGACATTTTCCCCAAACAACATCAACCTTGGGTCCGTAGGTCCCTGGGTCACAAAAGGTTTCTAATAAAGTGTTACCCTTATACTCTGAAACCAAAATGTACCGAGGATGACTAAAAAGATACAGATTTCTTGCCCCATCTGATAAACAAGAACCATTACCTTAGCAAAATCAGCTAATATTTAAAGTAAGGTGCGTCATCTATGACAAAATCATCAACCACCTCATTCACTATTTAGACTTTGGACCCAAGGAAATATAAACCATCCATTTAATTTTTCTGCTTTCCCCAATTCGTTCACACTTAATTACCTGCCTGAAAGAAAACACCAGCCTTCAATCCTGAAAAACATTTCAAGGCAAAAGGTCAAAGGCTAAATTCATTAGTCAAATCATGCGATTCATTTTAGTTCATCGATTGGCAGAAAACTATGATGGAAAAAGTTCTCCGCCATGATTGACAGAAATTCAAACTAGAATTCTTCTTAAGGGTTTATTGATCCGTAAATGTCTATTTATCCTACAATAAGCAGAAAAATGTCGCAAGCCAAATATTTTCCTACTTCCAAATGTAGTGACATTCCACGGCTTATGGGAATCAAAATTGTGGCACGTTTTCACACTTTTATAAGACAAAAGAGAAAGACTTCCAGAAATAGTTTACATTATTCCGATTTTCAACATTAGCAAAGCCTAATTCCCTTGTGGATAGTGCTTAGGTAATTAGCATATTATTTGAAATGTTTTCTAGGTGTCCCCTACACTTCACCCACGGACGAGCCACAGAAATGTGATCAGTAGTATACTTTTCTTTCACCTAGAAGGAAATACACGATGATAATAATTTGGGCAGAGACGCACCCCCCCCCCCAACTTTTTTGGTATTCGAAAAAACTTTCGCCGAAGGCAACATTTTTGGCAGAAACGGGCATCGTGACGAAGCCATGATGTCTATTTCTAATATTTCTTTTCCGTCTATTTTCATATATAGTTTTTGCCATAAGAAAGGTCTCAGATACGTGTCTATTTGTTTTTTTAGGGGTGATCGTATTAACCCAGTAGTCCTGGAATATCAGGAGATGGCTCATTCGAACGGAAATTAAACGTTTTAGTGCCCTTTTTAAGTGACTAAGACATTGGAGAGCAACTAGGCCCTCTCCCACGGCCCTTTTTCTCAAAATCGCCAGGTCAAAGTTTTGAGATATCCATTTTGTTCAGCATAGTTAAAAGGCTGAATAAATATACCTTTGGTGTTTCCATGACCCCCCACAGCCCTTGGGGAAAGTTCTTTAAGTTACAAAATTTGCCCATGTTTATGTGTAGTATTTGCTATTGGGAAGTATGCATACATTTTTTGGGCGAGGGGATTTTTTGGGTGAGGGTGTCGAATTGTCTACAGGTGGGATTTTCCACGGGGACAATTTGACGTAGGGAGGGAAGTTTTCAGGGGATGAATTTTTCAGGGTAAATTTTACACTGGTGAAATTTTTCCAGAATTCCTAAAAGAGATTCTTCGCATGTCTTGCTTTTTCTTTGCCAATAAAATTTCACACGTGGAGATTTTAAGGGTAAGTGTCCAGGGTAAATTTTCATCAGGATTGAATTGCCTAGAGCAGTGGTTTTAAAAATTACTTAGACACTGTACCCCTTTTTAACCATAAGAAATTACAGGTACCCCTTCTCAGGTACCTATACTAAGTAAACTATAGCTAAAATATAAATAAAATTGTCAGTCCTAGATTTAAAGGGTTGTTTTATTTTTTTGCTGGCTGGCCGTGTACCCCTTAAAATTTTTTGCGTACCCCCCAAGGGGCACACGTACCACAATTTGAGAACCACTGGTCTAGAGAATAAATCGGTCAAGAGGAGGGATTTTTCCGTGAAGATGTAGCCATATTTCTTGGCATTATTTAAAAAAGATCAAAAATCAATTAAAAAAACAAGTTTATTCAACTGAAAATAAGGAGCAACATTAAACTTAAAACGAACATACATTATTATGTATATTAGGGGGGTTACTCTGTAAAATTGTATTAAGTTGAAACTTCCAGAACATGATGAGAGGGATGTTCAACTATCCAAAAGGCAAAACGTTCTAC